>NC_141548.1:95342500-95382500 GCF_021556685.1 Rattus norvegicus
GAGAAGCTTCTAATAGCAGTAGATGCTAATTAATACAGAAATCCACAAACTATCGCACACAGTATTGGGGATCTTAGAGTAACCAATTGTGAATGTATGTATTAAATGCAACCCTCAAATTTCGTAGGTATATGAAAAAAGGAAGGCAGAGAGATTGTAAGAACAGAGGTTGTGGAAACATTGTATTCCAGACCCAACATGGCTGACTCACAAATTAACTTATTGGGATTGTGAAAACATACACAAAATCTGTACAAATTCAAAACAGACAAAATTTCATTGTGGAAAAGAAAGTAAACTCAAAGTCTCATCTATAGCCAAGAAGCTACTTTTTAATTTATAATGTTAGAAGAAGAATATAAGTTGTTTTCTAATTAAGTTCACAGAGTACAACACCATGTTCCAGGGCAGAAACCAACTTCAGGATAAATTAGTCAACATAGAATGGATTGAATGGTGTGTGTGTGTGTGTGTGTGTGTGTGTGTGTGTGTGTGTGTGTGTGTGTGTGTGTTGGGGTTTTCGGTCTTTGTTTCTAATTGTTGCTTTTGCTATGTTTTGTTTGATTTTAGAGTTTTGCTTTTGAAATTGAAAAAGGAGAAGCTGAGTGTGTACAAAGGTGAAGAGGATTTGAGAGGAGTTGGAAACATAAAGAATGTGTCCAAAATATTTTGTATGATTCTTTTAAAACAGTTTTAAAATGTAATGATAAATACAACTTTAAAAGGAATTCATTTTCTTATACTTGACCTTGTGTGAAAATGTAAGATTTCAATATTTTCAATAATGGAAGTTGGCAGTTAATTATTTAAGAGATGAGCAAACCAATGAGAAAATGTTTCTTTTATTAAAGATTAACAGGAGCCACACTTATCAAAACCAGCAAATGAGAATAAGCTATGTCAATGTCTAAGGAGCCATTGCAGCCAACAGGGACCATGGCTTTCTGAAGTTACAACAACTCTTTAAGAACTGATTAATTAATCTGCATGTGAAAGCCGCTGAATACACAAACATGAACCTCTATAAACTAAAATGACCTCAGCCCCCTGCTTTCCTTTTATCCACAGCTACAAAAAATATTATTTTACAGAGTTCATAATTATCGTATATTCGTTGTATATTATATTTATATATTTTATCTGGTAATAATGGCTGGTTGAATTTATCGTGAGTGATAAAACGAAGCTTGATTCTTCTGTTAAACTATAGTCTTTATTTCACCCCATGCTTCTGCATGAACATGGAACCATTGCTGTTTTATTTTTTTTCCATCTTTATTAACTTGAGTATTTCTTATTTACATTTCGATTGTTATTCCCCTTCCCGATTTCTGGGCCAACATCCCCCAACTCCTCCCCCTCACGTTCTATATGGCCTTCCCCTCCCCATCCTTCCCCCATTACCACCCTCCCCCCAACAATCATGTTCACTGGGGGTTCAGTCTTGGCAGGACTAAGGGCTTCCCCTCCACTGGTGCTCTTACTAACCTATGCAGTTGGAGCCTAACGTCAGTCCATGTATAGTCTTTGGATAGTGGATTAGTCCCCGGAAGCTCTGGTTGGTTGGCATTGCTGTTCATATGGGGTCTCGAGCCTTTTCAAGCTCTTTCAGTCCTTTCTCTGATTCCTTCAACGGGGGTCCCGATCTCAGATCAGTAGTTTGCTGCTGGCATTCGCCTACATATTTGCAGTATTCTGGCTGTGTCTCTCAGGAGAGATCTATTGCTGTTTTAAAACAGAATTCTCATCATACCAGCTATCATTCTCTTATACAATGAAATTACCCTCACTTCTTATTCCCCAGACACTTTGCATTCTGCCTTTACCCTTAAAAAGGTTAACTGATCAAGATGTTTTACCCTAGATAGAGCACATCCTACCATACTCCTACTCACTAAATATTCCTGTGCAGATGGACTCTGACCTCAGATTTCTCATTGACAGATCATTCCTTATATTTAAATGTATAAGTCTTGGGGCAGATTCTACTATTAATAAAGCTTCCATCTACAACACAGTCCTCTATTAGAGATAGAAACCAGCCCAGTTATCAATATGCTATAAAATCCATACTACAATTCCTCATCCAGACAAGTATCAGGAAGAAAATATTTGCAGGATCAGTATGGCTGCTTTCAGGGTATTAGTGTGCAATTTGGACAAGTTTGCAAGCCTAGGATTCTTCTCTCCTAAACCTGCAATCCAATCAAAATTAACAATAACAATGCCATGTGGTATTTTATTAAATACACCTAGAAGGATTGTAATGTAACTCCTAATAATGTTTTAGTACACACAAATGTATAGGAGTATTTATGTGTCTACATGTTTATGGGTGTCTACAAATTAGTACCTCAAATATTTACTTTTAATTTTTAACTGTTTTCAATCTGAATATTTTGTTTGTCATATCAGACCTGCCATATACCATGAATGCCACTGCTGATTTTCCTCTTCCCATACACATTAGTTCCCAAGGGTATTTTTCAGCTCTCTTGTGTGTCTTGTTCTGTAAAATCTGCTTCTCAGTAAACCTAACATGAAACATAAGGAAATGTGAGTATGTTCACAAGTGAGAAAAAATAAATTCTCTTAAAAACAAAACAGGGGTACTTAACACCCAGGTTCACTCAGTAATTTGTCAGCCTCACAGCAGGGAGACTTCTGCTTGGATCCCAACATCCATATAGAAGCTGTATTTTGCAGCAGTTTGCCTGTTTGTGATGGCAGCCTAGAAGTGGCAGAGGCATTTGCATCCATTCTAGACAGTTAGTGAACTCTAAGCCCAGTGGAAGACATTGTGTCAACCAGTGGTCCTGTGATCACATGATGAGGCTGCCTACTTTAACCTCTCAATACATGTCTGTTTATTCAAACAACATGCAACACAAACATACATACGAGTATAGGCATAATGTTTTTGTTCACTATAATGCTTATTCCACATATCTTCTGTTTCAAGTTTGTATAAACAATAATTATCATGTATTCTCTGCCTTGTGAATAAAATCTGATCAGTCAACAGCTAGGCAGAATAAAGAGTGGGGGGATCTTTCCATGCCTGCCATGGAAGGGACAGAGAGGGAAAAGTAAGTGATATTCAGCCACAAAAGGGGTGCAGAGAGACATCATGAAAGAACACACACGAAGCCCAGACAGACAGACGAATTCAAAAATTAAAGTATTTCAGGGATGTCGTCTTGGAGATATCTTAGTTTCAAGGATTAGAATAGATCTTCAACTACCCAGGTATTGTGCAGTAAATCTAGTTAAATCTGAGTCTCAGTCTCATTCATTTTGGAGGTAACTAGATGTAAAAAAAATTAACAAAATTAGGCACTGTTTGAAATTACCATTGTACACAAGTACCCATGTATGCATACACACAAACACACACACACATACACAGACACACAAACACACACACACACACACACCACACACACACGGGGGGAAGAGCGAGAGCGAGAGCGAGAGCGAGAGCGAGAGCGAGAGCGAGAGCGAGAGCGAGAGCGAGAGCGAGAGAGAGCGAGAGAGAGCGAGAGAGAGAGAGAGAGAGAGAGAGAGAGAGAGAGAAATTGGAAGTCAGGGTGGGAGAGAAAGAATTTTTTTCACAACTAAATGAAAGTACAGAGTGCTCCTACGCAGTCACTTCTGGTTCATGGTTACAGGTATTTTGTGCGGTCACATAACCACTGGGCTGACCATCTGTATATTCTCCTGCCAAATACTGCTATAAGGTGTCCCTGAGCAACAACTTTCCTGAGTGCAGCTGTCATTGTATCTCTGTGGCAACTTCCATTTCTTTCTTGTTGTTGTATTCCAATGAGAGAAGGAACCTTTGTGCTACTAAACTTCTTTTATAGATCTTTTTGCTGTTTGCCACCAGAGGCTGTATTTTAGTTGCCAGGCACTAAAATGGAGGGTTCTCCCATAGTTTTAGGCCTTTGCTCTAATTTATCTGTCTTCTGAGGAATAGATGAATATAATTTTAGTCTATTTTTCAGAATAGATGTGCACAGTATAGTACACTATATGGTTTTGAATCAGAGTTTTCCCCTCTAGCAAGAGTCATTCTGGTATTTCAGACTCAAAGAATATTCTCCAGACACTTGACCTTGGTTGTCAGAGAAACATATGAGAATTTTGCCTGTAGTGTCACCTAAGAGCCAACTTATAAAGGATGTAGCCAGCATGCATTTTTGTATGCCAGAACAATTTTCTAGCATTCATGTTATACACAGAGTCCAAGTTTTCTGTTTGTTTGAACTATAAACCTGGTGCACGATGACCTGAGGATTGTTGTTGCCTTTGAAGTTGGACTGTTTGAATCTGAGTTGATATTTTATTTTTCTCTTCCTTCTCTCTTCCTATACCCCTATTCTCTCTCCCCACCACCCTTTCAAATTTTCTAGTTCTTACTCTGAACAGGGTGTACGTTTTCTGAAGCTCCCTGTCTTAAACCAAAATTCCAACCATGAGTAGTTGCTCTCACTATTATCTAAGTAGAGTATTGCCTGGTTTGGGGCCAAGCACTGTAGTGAGAAATTTGTTTCTTAAAAAAAAATGTGAAGGGGTTTCAACCCCATAGGAAAAATAACAGTATCAACCAACCAGCAACAAGTTCCCAGGGACTAAACCACCAACCAAAGAGTACACATGGCTCCAGCTGGATATGTAGCAGAGCACTGCCTTAGAGGCCATCACTGGGAGTGGAGCCCCTTGATCCTATGGAGACTTGATGACTCAGGGTTGGGGAATGCCACAGTGCTAAGGCAGGAGTGGGTGGGTAAGTCGGGGAGCACCCTCATAGAGGCAGGATCAGGGGGAGGAGATAGGGAAATTAGGAAGGGGGATAATATTTGAAATGCAAATAAATAAAATAACCAATTAAAAAGTTAAAAAACCCACAAAAATGTTATGTGAATAGTTTTGCTTTACTTCCATGGGTAGGCTATGGGGCTGCTTCAGTTTATTTGAAGAAGCTAAAAATAATTTGTCTCCTGCTCTGACAGGGGCATGATTTTACCAGCTGAAGATAGTTTGCTTTTGGAATTCTTGAGCATCTTTAGACGGAAGGAAGGTGACTGCTGCTATTCCCTTGCTACTGGTGGTTGCTTCTGCTTCTTCTTTTCCAACTGTTGTCATTTGGTTGCTGGTTGCTGACTACTGGTTGCTGGTTGGAAATACTGGACAATAAAGATCCAGCTTGCCCCAAGGAACTCTCTGCACTAATCTCTTAAGTAGCCTCTCTTCCCTGTGTGTTCTAGTCAAGAGTTCGGCATATCCTATCCCTGACACAGTCTGTCAAATCTTTCTCTGATTTGTCACTTTGTCTTCCCCTAGTTAGAGGAGCCTGATATAGCTGTCTCCTGAGAGGCTCTACCAGAGCCTAACAAATACAGAGGTAGATACTCGCAGCCAATTATTGAACTGAGAACGGGGTCATCATTTGAGGAGTTAGAGAAAGAATTGAAGGACCTGAAGGTGTTTGCAACACCATAGGAAGAACAACTATAGCAACCAACCAGAACCTCCAGAGATCCCAGGGACTAAACCACCATACAAAGAGTACACATGGACAGACTCATGGCTCCAACTGCATGTGTAGCAGAGGATGGCCTTGTTGGGCACAAATGGGAAGAGAAGCCCTTGGTCCTGCCAAGGTTGGACTCTCCAGTGTAGGGAAATGTCAGGGCAGGGAGGCAGGAAAGGGTGGGTGGATGGGTGGGGGAACACCCTCATAGAAGGGGGAGAGGGGATGGGATAGGGGGTTTATGGACCATAAGAGGGAAAG
This sequence comes from Rattus norvegicus, assembly GCF_021556685.1. Classification (NCBI taxonomy): domain Eukaryota; kingdom Metazoa; phylum Chordata; class Mammalia; order Rodentia; family Muridae; genus Rattus; species Rattus norvegicus. Next base: position 95,348,298 of record NC_141548.1, read on the forward strand.
GGGGATAGCATTTAAATGTAAATTTAAAAAAAGACCCACATAGTCAACTAACCTGAGACCACATGGGCTCAAGAGCTTGGACTACCAATCAGAAAGCATGCAGGAGCTGCACTTAGACCTCCATGCTCATCTGTAGCAAATGTGCACCTTGGTCTTCACGTGGGTCTCCTAACAAGAGGAGCAGGGCCTGTCTCATTGTCTGTTGCCTGCCATTGGATTACCTTCCCCTTTACTTAGACTTCCTGGTTGGGCCTCCATGGGAGAGGCTGTGCCTACACCTAATTAGACTAGATGCCCCAGGTGGGATGGCACCCAAGGAGGCTGCCCTTTTCCGGGGAGTGGACTATGGGCAGGTAAGAATATAAAGGAAAGCGACCACATGGTAAAAGGATAGAGGACAAAAAGAGTATGGGAGTGACAACTGGAATTGGGGGAAATTTCGGGAACAAGGTAGAAACCTAGTGCGATGGGATCTCTGTGGGTCCTATAAGGGTGAGACTAGTGAAGGTTCTTATTAGTGGAAGACATGTAGCTTGAACCAACCGTCCCCTGTAACCGTGCAAGGCCACAAGTGGAGGGATTGGGACACTAAGCGAAGCACAACATTTTCATGCTACAAAATGTCCTCCCTGTAGAATTTGCTGAGTTCAGAAACTAGCAGAATCATTATCAGAAAGAAAAGGGACACTCCATCCGCAACTGATGGGAATAGATGCAGACCACATATTCAAGTGTTAGGATGAGCTCAGGAGTCCTTCAGAGGAGGAAGAAAAGAACTGAAAGAGAAATAAAGAAGTCATTGTTTGAGATCAAAGGCACATACTAACAGCAGGTCTATAAGTCCGCTGGATTCTTCATGTCTCTAAACCAGCTGAATTCTTCATGTCTTTAAAACAGCTGGATTATACAGTCCTAGGTCTTTGGATGTGATCCCTTGTCAGAGTAGCCATGTTGATACATTAAAATTCCACTACTATTTCCTAATTGTTTTTCTCTATATTTTAAAGTTATTTGTGAAAATATCTGTTTAGTTTTCTCCCTTAGCTATACTTTTTCAGACATATCTAATTTCTTCTTAAAGTTGCTTTTTTTTAACCAAGCCTGTCGTGGTTCCTTTTCAGTATCTAATAATAAGCTTTTAATACAAATGTGCAAGTAAATTAAAATTTTTATTGATATAAAAAGGTTTAAAACTTTGCAACACTTTTTAAAATTTACCATTCCAAATTCTATTTAGTCAAATCAAATTAGCATAGAAAAAATTAATAAATTAAAATAATTAATCATTGCTAATATGTTACAATTATATGTGAACAAATATTTCTAGCGTATTACAGCACAATTGGGTGACTAATAAATCAGCATTGCATGTGCATCTCACTAAGTTGTATAGACAGAACTTAGGTACATTGAATATTAATTGTTCGGGGAAGTAGTACCCTTTTCTTTAATGATGTAACCACTGGTAAGTTGTGCTTTCTCCTATATAAAATTCCCTACATCTGTTAGGGAATGAATCTCTAGTTCAACTCGGTAGATCAAGCAAAAATGAAATTGGTGGGGGAGGAGTTGAGGAAAAACTGTTTCATGGAAGAAGGACAGGAAGGAATATGGTGGCTCTAAAAAGATTAATATACATTATAGAAATATTTCAAACCCTCTTACAGTAAAACACTAACACCTAAATTTTTACCATTTAAGTAACTCACACAGGTTTTCAAGTTATATATTTTTCCTTTATTTATTTACTACAGAGTACATAAACATATTGAAAGATGGTGTTATTTCTCAGGGGATATTTACAATTTTTGCAACTTTATATTTAGGTTAAAGCTAATTTAATGAAGAAAAGAAAAAGCAAGATTGAGAATGAGAATAAATGTAGCAACAGCAGCAGCAACAACAATAACAATAATAAGTATATGTATTAAGTTGATATAAATTATATCTGATTAATATTTATGATTTTTGTTACTATATACAGGGTAAATCTAAATTTAGCAAAAAAATGGAAGAATAAGGCAATTATTAAGAAGCTGAAGAAGGGCTGGAGAGATGACTCAGTGTTTAAGAGCACTGACTCCTCTTCCAGAGGTCCGGAGTTCAAATCCCAGTAGCTACATGGTGGCTCACAACCATCTGTAATGGGATCTGATGTCCTATTCTGGTGTGTCTGAAGACAGCTACAGTGTACTTATATACAACACATAAATACATCTTTTTTAAAAAGAAGGAAAAGAAACAAAATCAGAGCAGAAAGTTAATATGGAACAGAAAATAACATGTAGTTACCCTTGACTTTTCTAATTGTGGTTATCACAGAAAGGCAACTTTATAATTACTTTGAAAATTTGAAGCTAATCAATTTCACACATTTAACTTTTTAAGACAAGAAAACTTCAGGGATTATTTTTAGTATCCTCACTCTCTTACAGTTGAAAAGATAGTTAGAAGGGTTATGGTATAAATATATACAGTTTCAAGTAGTAAATCATATCATAGACTAGTGGAAGGAAATATAAACACAACTAGATAATAATATTACAATGCGCTCAAAATTTTTAATTATTTTTATGAATATAATTTCCAGGTGAAAAATTTAAATGTTCTTGCTATTTTTATAGAATATATATATATATATATATATATATATATATATATATATCTTAAGTGTTTTGGTTGGTATATGGTCTTATGGAGTCTAGACTGGCCTTGAGGTTGTTTCATACATTACAATTGTCATGGACTCCTTAGACTCTTGTCTCAGTACTACAATTTCTGGAATTAGGGGTGTTTATTACTGCTCCAAGAACTGACCTGCTCTCTGCCTCCAAGTAGAAAACATGGTACTTATGATCATATAGTCATGAGGAGAAATTTAACTCTAGTACTCCAACCCTGTTTTCAAGTGACAAATTCTCTATTAGTTTCTTTATTTATCCTTCTGTAGAACTGGAATGTTTAGTTTTGGAAGACTCTTACCAGCATGGGATGTGGAGCTTGTCGTGATCATCTTCTATATCCAGACAGGATGTAAAGTGGAGAGAGCAGGAACATCAACATGTTCCCAAAACTTTCAAACCAAAATTTGTACTGCCTACAAAATGTACAGGGATAAGATGGAGAAGGGATTGAGAGAATAGCCAACCACTGACTGACCCAAGTTGAAGCTCAGTCCAGGAGAGCAAGACAACACCTGACAGTATTAATTATATCTGTTATGCTTGCAAACACAAACCTAGCACAACTGTCATCTGAGAGGCTTCATCCAACAACTGATGGAAACAGAGGCAGGGACCCTATAGCCAAACATTAGGCAGAACTCAAGTAGTCTTGTAGAATAGGCAAGGGAAGGATTGATGCAGTCAGCAGGTCAAAGACACCACAAGAAACCCTACAGAGCCAACCAACCTGGGGGCTCACAGAAGCTGAGCCAACAACTAAAAAGACTAGACTAGGTCTCCCACACATACGTACTGCAGATATGCAGTTTGGTCTTCATGTGAGTCCCCCAACAATTAGAGTTCCTGGTGTCTCAGACCTGGACTCTGTTCCCTGCCTTTAAATCACTTTCACCTTGCTGGACTGCCTTGTCTGGCCTTAGTAGGAGAGGATGTGCTTAGTACTGATGTGACTTAATGTGCCATGGTGGGTTGGTACCTAGCAAGGGCACTTGATATTCTCTGAGGATAAGGGCTAGGGGTAAAGGAAGAAGGTTGATGGGAGGGTGGGAATAGAAGGAGAGGAGGGAGGGAAGCTGTGATTCGGATCTATATTGAATAAATGACTCAATGCATGAAAAATTTTTAATACAACTAAAGTACATTGTAGAAGGAAAAAGCAGCATTTAGAAAATAAGAATTTAGGGGTTGGGGATTTAGCTCAGTGGTAGAGCGCTTGCCTAGCAAGCACAAGGCCCTGGGTTCGGTCCCCAGCTCCGACAAAAAGAAAAAAGAGAGAAAAAAAAGAAAATAAGAATTTAAATATAGTTAAATATAGTTTGTACATATCAAATAATGAGTTGTGAAGGAAAGTTTTACATGTCGTATTTTATTTTACTTTCTCCAAAAAGTAAAATAAAACTGCTAATATGCTACCACAAGTTGAAAAATGAGAAATATATAAAAAGAAAGGAATATAACATGTTTATTTTGTATTCATATTGTTTATATTTTACGGAGTATAACAATATTTCCAACAATAAATACAGCAAGATAACAAGTTATTGCTTGCAATCTTGTCTCAGACGTAATTCTTTTTCTACACTATGTCAGAATGTTGATTGATTTCCATAAATTAAAAATTTGCTTTATTAATAGCATTTGCATTGCTGTATTTATTATGAAAAGCATATGTATTATAATCATGCCTTTTGTATAACCAAGAAAACAATTGTTTTAAATTGTTACTATTTACATACTATTTAAATTAGCATATATTTTTAAATTGCTTTAAGCAGTTATTGTTGAATTTTTCTTATTTTTAAATATTAAATTTAATTATTTTCATCTTCAATTCTTCTCAGTCCATCCTCTCTTTCAGGAAAGCTTTGTTTCTAACAACACCTCTTTTTGTGTTTAGGATGTGTGTGGTGTGCATGCGTGCGTGTGTGTTTGTGTGTGTGTGTGTGTGTGTGTGTGTGTGTGTATGTGTGTGTGTGTGTGTGTGTGTGTGTATGTGTGTTTGTTTAGCTCAGAGAACAATTTTGAGAAATCAAGTAGTGGGTTTCTATTCTGGGTCTTTAGACTTGGTTGTAAAGGTCTCTATCTGCTACGCTGTCTTTCTTGTGTCCTTTAATTCCATGTGTTTATTTTGTTTGTTAAGCAGTGAGTTTGAAGACTTCTTGGATAGGGGAAATAGAATAGACTTTGGGAGTGGACTATGGGCAGGTAAGAATATAAAGGAAAGGGACCACATGGTGAGAGGATAGAAGACAAAGAGAGTATGGAAGTGACAACTGGAATTGGGGGAAATTTCGGGAACAAGGTGCGATGAACAAGGAACAAGGGAACCTAGTGCGATGGGATCTCTGTGGGTTCTATAAGGGTGAGACTAGTGAAGGTTCTTATTCGTGGAAGACATGTAGCTTGAACCAACCATCCCCTGTAACCATGCAAGGCCACAAGTGGAAGGATTGGGACACTAAGCGAAGCACAACATTTTCATGCTACAGAATGTCCTCCCTGTGGAATTTGATGAGTTGAGAGACTAGCACCATCATTATCAGAAAGAAAAGGGACACTTCATCTACAACTGATGAGAATAGATGCAGACCACATATTCAAGTGTTAGGATGAGCTCAGGAGTCCTTCAGAGGAGAGAGAAAGGATTCAAAAAGATAGAAGAATTCAGGGCACCACAAGAACATGGTCCACAGAATCAAATAACTTGGACTTAGAGGGTTCAAAGAGATCAGAGCCTGTATGGATTTGTCATTATATCATGATTGTGCAGCACTGTTTCCTTGTGGGATTCCTAATGGTGAGAATTGGGCAACGGCTGATTCTTTTGCCTTTTTTTGGGACCTTTTTCCTCCCACAGAGTTAACCTCTCCAGCATTGATGTGAGAATATGTGCCTTGTCTTTGTGTATCTTGTTATGCAATATTTGGTTGATGTCCCTGGACGGTGACTGTTCTTTTGGAAGGGAGGGGGTGAGTTCCAGAGGCAAGGGTGATGGAAAGTTAGAATAGGAGATGAGGAATGAGAAACTGATGTCTGGATTTATATGAGAGAGAAGAATATGTAAAAAGGAAAAATGAGAAATCACACCCCATCCCATAACAGGGACACATGCAAACCTTTTGAAAAATTGTAGTCTGCCTTTTTGATGGCTGCCCACCTGGCCCTTGCATAACAGGTTTTTGTCAGTTTTTCTTGGAACCATTTAAGATCTCTCCATGTGTCTGGTTGTGAGTTTGCAATGTGAACCAACTTGTAAGTTACTTATTTTCTTTGCCTTTACTTGTATTAAAAGTATTTTTCTAATTTATGTATGAGTTAAACTATGGTAAAACCCTCTGATATTCAGTTTGTCCTTTAGAGTCTTTTAAGAGATACTCTAGTTTGGTTGAATCCAGTTTTCACTTTACTGGTTAGCATGAAGTCTAAATATAGATGAGCTTGAATCACTGGGACCTTTAAATTTTAAATTTGCTTATTTTAAATTTAATCACGATTTTTATGGATTGCTGTTTGTGCTATGTTTGCTTCACTGCAATTAAAGTCTTTTTAAACCTATATAAAATCCATGTATTTTCCTTAAATTTGCCTCATTTCCCCACTGCTGAAGAATATCTCATTAAATTAAATATCCATATTTAAGAACTTTACTCAGAGTAAACTGTTTACCCAGAAAGAAATCAGACTACTTTTAGGGCAGAGTTGATGGAACCACATACCTGCTCAGAATAGGACTCTGAAGGGAATGACTTTAGTTTTATTTACCCGACAACAGTGACTCACACTGGTTTAAAAATGAAATGATGCCAAGTATCAAGTGTTACAGGTAGTTTGCAGTATTTTTAATATTTTATTCCAAATTAGTGGTACTGTTTTAGAAGTGTGTGGAAACTATTAATTGGAGAAACTGAAGCAATGAGTGTAATCCATTGAAAACCATGACTTGGCCTTGTTCTCTCTGAGACAACTATTGCCTTATCACTGCACTTCTAACACACTTCCTTCAATTAGGTCAGAGATATTAATCCTATCCCGAACAGTTCTCCCTTCTAAGAACCAACTATTCAGACTAGGGGATGGTTCAATTTCAAGTACAATTATCTAGAGATTCTTTTATAAGCAATATCTGGCAATAAAAAAGCCAATGGCCAAAGGGCTGAGGCAGGAAGGAGAAGGTAGGCCATTGGTACGAAGAGAGAGGATCCTGGAAATAGTAAGGGATAAAAGAGAAACTATTCAAGAGACACACCAGACAGACTGACATAAACTAGCAGGTAGATGAACTCAGGGACATGCTGAGAGAAAGAAGAAAGTTTGGAATGAAGAGAGATAACTAATTTCGTGGTAGACTTAGAAAAGTTTGAATGGGCTAAAGAAGTTATGAGCTAGTCAGAGAATGTACTTAGGGCCTAGGCATTGAATAATAAATAATTAGACCCAGAGTTCACATGCTGGGAACAGGGACTGGAAGGAAAAACAGAATTTAATATTTTTAGCACAGTTCTCAGGAGGCATTTTGCTACAGCAAGAATAAAGGAATAGTATCCGGCACCTCCAGACACACAAGGTACAGTTAATTTACTTTTCATGTGAGCTCATGAACATATATTCTCTTCCTTGATGGGTCACCACTCAGACTAAAGTAACAGTTCCATGTAAGACCAAATTGGAGAGCTAGTAAGTTTCTTAGTTTTACTTACAAAGTACAGGCAAGGGTTTGTTTAGAGACACAGTGATCCACCACATGCTACATAACAACAAAGTTCTTCTTGGGATGATGCCTTTGACAAAAGTGAAGTCTCATCACAGTGTCCCATGACCTGTTACCCTCACCCTTCTTTATGGTCTAGCATCTTCCAAGAGTACTTGATGCTGGGGTTATCCAGGAAGAACTTAAGCACAAAACCCAAGTGACGATCTTCTGTCTCTCCTCCTACTCCACCTCCACTTTACTGGGGTGTGATAATAGCCGAGTGCTGTCACCTAAGTGTTGCTGTGTTGTTCTGCTAGTCCCATTGCCACAGCTACGAGATCTGGCTTACCTCTACTTCAAGATGGATAAGTGTTCTTTTCAGCTGCTATAATTGTATGCCGTGACAGAAAGCAACATATGGATTCAGAATATTTACTTAGGATTACGATTCCATAGGGATCCATCATGGTAGAAAAAGCATACCTTCAGGAAATGAAGGCTTGACTAGAAGTAAGAAAGACAAAACAGAATGCTGCCCTAGGCTGTAAAACCTAAACACTATCTCCAGTGACATACTTCTAGCAAGTCTCCACATGCATAAGGTCCCACAAACTCCCAACCTGCACTACCAGTTGTGGACAAATTGTTCTAAGGTAGTCATTAGGGTGCAGAAATGGTGAAGTTAAAATGTGAACAAAATACAACAGGGCGAACACTAAATCCTGTAGCTCCAAGTCCAATTCCTTTCCTCCAGATTGCTGCCTAAAGCATAACACTGTCTATGTCATAGACTCTCTCTCTGTCTCCCTCCCTCTCTCTGTCTCTTTCCCTCCCTCTCACTCTTTCCCTCTCTCTTCTCTCTCTCTCTCTCTCTCTCTCTCTCTCTCTCTCTCTCTCTCTCTCTCTCTCTCTCTCTCTCCTCTCTTTCTCCCTGACTTTACTTCCTATGAGAAGTTCTTGCTAGTAATGGTTTTGTGGCTCTGACATCACCAAAATCTTAGGGTCACCACTAAAATGATGGCTTCCCAGCCTCACACAACAACCACACGGAGAATTGGATCCTAAATATATTCTTAACCTCATCAGCTCTATGACATGAGAGAGAAATAATCTCTGGAATGTTTATCTTTAATATTTCTTGCTCACAAGACTGGTATCTCTTGGATTAGTCTTCCAAATTATAAATGCAGCTGAGGATGAAGTCTGGTTGTCTTGGATAACAATTGGAGCAGTTAAGTTTGAGGAACCTGGGGAAAATCTTCTCCAGACAGTAGCATTCCGGTAGGAATCCCCTTAGTTTTTCCCTTTCCCTTAGTGTACTTTTCCAATTGTTCCAGTACCAAGTATAAGACTTTTCTTTAATGGCATTAAACTCTTAAAAATCACAATTTTTTCTGCTTATCAACTGCCTTATGCTCTCTCCTCCTCTTTTACTCTTTGAACTGTATTTTTTTCTGTTTCATTCGTTTCTCTCATCATTGAGGACCTGAATAACACTAATCAATAACAGGGTGTCTTGGACCGACACTTTGCTGTCTTGAAAGTTTGTACACCAAATAAATTGTCCCTTTACTTTATAATTTGCAAATTCACAGGCCATGTACAAAGTTTACAAGATTCTTTACCAAAATAAAGTGTGGTGGTGTGCATTCAATTTGTCAATAATATCTTTGTTGTTCTCTCCAACCTTATGAGCTGGACCACCCTCTGCATCTCTCTGTATTCTTATTTCTCAAGGTCCCACTACAATGATCAATGAATCACTTTGTTTACAATATTTGTCCCCGAATCTTCCACAGTCCTCTGACAAAACAAATATGAAAACTCATATGATCAGCTTTAACATAACAAAATTTCATTCTTGGTGACAACCTCATTCTCATTCTGTATTATCTACTTTTCTCTTACTTTAATAGACTTATCTGATAAATATCAACTTAAGGTAGATAAAAAATTATTTTGGCTGAGAGTCACACAGAAGATATAGTCCATTATGATAAAGAAGGACTGGCGTAGGGGTTGGGGATATGGCTCAGTGGTAGAGCGCTTGCCTAGGAAGCGCAAGGCCCTGGGTTCGGTCCCCAGCTCCGGGGGTGGGGGGAGAAAAAAAAAGAAAAAAAGGACTGGCGTAGCAGCCTGAGTTTTCTTTCCTAATTTTTTATTTCTTGTCCTTCCTTAAAAATTTTTATTTAACCGTTTTATTTATATTCCAGATTTTAGTCTCTCTCTGCCCACCCTTCGATTGTTCCATATCTCATACCTCCTCCTTCACCCATCTCCACGAGGATATCCCCACCCCCACCCTGTACCCCTTCAAACCTCCCAACTCCCTGGGGCCTCCAGTCTCTTGAAGGTTAGATGCATCTTCTCTGAATGATCCCAGACCCAACAGTCCGCTGCTGCTTATATGTTGGAGACCTAAAAGCAGCTGGTGTATGCTGTTTGGTTGGTGGTCCAGTGTCTGAGAGATCTTGGGGATACAGGGTAGTTGAGACTGCTTGTCCTCCTACAGGGTTGCCCTCCTCCTCAGCTTCTTCCAGCTTTTTTCTAATTCCACCACAGGGGTCTACAGCTTCTTTCCATATGTAAATATCTACATCTGACTCTTCCAGCTCTTTGTTGTGTCTTTGGGAGGGCAGTCGTCATGATAGGTTGCTTTTTGTGAGCACTCCATAGACTCAGTTTTAGTGTCAAATCTTGGGGGGCTCATCTTGAGATGGATCCCGCTTTGGGCCTGTCAGTGCAACTCATTTTCCTCTGGTTCGTCCCTACTTTTGTTCCTGCAGTTCTTTCATACAGAAACAATTATATGTCAGAGTTGTTGATTGTCCCTTACTTGATGCTCTGTCTTTCTGTTGGAGGTAGGCTCTACAAGTCCCCTCTCCCCACTGTAGGGCATTTCATCTAGGGTCCTTCCTTTTGAGTTCTGAGAGTCTCTTACCTCCCATGTCTCTGATACATTCTCGAGCCCCACTCCCCCGCATCCCCCAGTGCTTTCTACCCCCTGAGGTTGCCTGCTTCCATTCTCTCTGCTGGCATTCATGGATTTCTTCCTTTTTCCCCACCCTATACCTGACCATGTTCCCGTCTTATCCTCTCTGTCCTATCCTTTCCTACCTAGTTCCCTCCCTCCCTCCTCCTTCCTGCAATTTAGTTTTCTTGAGTAGTCAGAAAGCAGAAAAATAATAAAATGGGAAGCCAGTATGTAGGACCTCAGATTCTACCTCCAGTGCCATACTTCCTTTCAAAATATTTCACAGCTAAAGGTTCAAAAACTTTACAAATGGCATCACCAGATGGGAAACATCTGTTCAACTATTCGAGGTTATGGAGGGAAATTCACATTCATATTTCGACAAATGATCATGTTCTTCTTTGGGGAAAATACATTCAATAAATACACATTGATTCAGAAGTAAGGAACTAACGGGGCCTAGATATAAAAAAAATTTGACCATTCTTTCTTTCATATTGTCAAGAGGCATAGTTCTATGTATTTCAGCGAGGCATTCACTATTGCTTTGCTATGGGACTATGGAAATAAGATAAAAAAGAAATTTTAATCAGAGCTCTAATAGATATAGGGAATAGGAACTATATGTCCTCAAAGCTAATCTAGGTAATGCCAATTTTCAGTTACAGTCTGAAATTACCGACGCTTGCCCATTATAGATGTTTTCAAAGAAGACCTCAACTTGTTGCCATGTTGAAAGACTTTGAATGCATTGTACATCAACTGCTTTGCAGTTTTACAGTATATATTTTAGAATCCAATTTATTCCTGAGATATTTGCTCCAAGAACACCACAATCTGAGTGTCCCATTTAAGGTCAGTATGAGACTGTCACAGTAGCACACCTGATCCCAAACTTATATTTAAAACAGGGACAGGTAATAAAGAATAATGGATGCTTAGATATCTAGGTGAATCTTTAAATTGTGAATCATTTAGCAAGATCATGGAATTTTTATTTAACATATGCCTGTCCAGGTTGTAGCCCACAGTCCATGGGTACTGCATTCAGCTAAGGACAGTTATTAGTATGGTTCAACAAAATATCATGCAGCTACATATATTTTATAAGTAAATTACTTACACATTAATATACAATAAATATACATGTTATACAATATAATTTTGTACACTTATATACAATATAGTAACCTAATGGCATGAATTTGCCTTCAGAACTTTTTAAGTGACAACAATGTTTTACTCTGTATTTCTTAGACATACCTTTAAGTAAAGATTGATATTTAACGCCATACTTTTAAAAATGAGTGGATCAAGAATACAGAGAAAAAATAAAGCAACTTCAACTTAATTATTAGCTCAATTTACTGGGCAACCCACTTGTGTCTCCTATGCATACCAACAATACTCTGTCACACCTGTATTGACTCCCAGAGGAGAGGTGCTATATGGCCGTGCTATGTTGTTCTTCCTTCCAGCCAATCAACGGTAAAACTAACAATTTATTATACTTCCTGTAGGGATTGAACTATGCCACATGGGCACATGTTCTACTATGTTCCTAGCGGCCTTATTTGTGTATTTTAAGTGTCAAATTTCTACAGTTTTAGTAAAAATAGCTTGTGGTACAGTGCTAACAACTAATAACCCTTATTAATATATATGATACTTTAAATGTACTTCAGATTATAGTTGTGAGTGGCCTTAAAACTATGTTGCATTCATAACATCTTGAGCTAACTGAATATTTAGTATTTTTCACATGTACATCATAATCTTACATTGATTTTACAAGAGTAAGAAACTCATAAAAACCTGTCTAAGAAACACCACTGAACGTGGGATAATCTATTATTTTCAAGTTGATTGGCTTATCCCTTCTCTCCTCCACTCTTCTTTCTAAGTTACAACATGGAAATCTTATTTTAGAAATAGACAGATACAGCACTGGAAATAATTTTAAAAATGATCGATTGCAGTTGGTTCACAGGTAAATTCTAGTTGTACAGTGAAGAAAATAAAAAATTCATTGGCTGGTCACTCACCTTTTGATTCTTGAGGGGCTCACATTTGTATTGCCAAATGCTATTAATCCTTTCATTTAAGAACATAAAAATTCTTATGAAATTAATGACCCCAGGAAATGAACAAATATGAGGAGTGCATTATTTACCTGTCCAGTAATATAATGGATAATCAAAGCAGTATCATGCAGTAGAACTTTTTATAATTATATAATAATATGTTTAAATATCAAATATCATGACTGCTAAATCAAGCACAAACACCTGGACTTTCAAAAGTGGAGTTGGATGAGCATTTTTATATGGAAGTTGTTTAAGGTTTCGAATAAATAAAGTCATAACTGATGCACAATTCATTTTTGTGAAGTAAATCTTTGAAAATATATTTTCTCAATTATAATTGAGAAACTTGATGGAAAGTAATGTATAATACCTAAAACTCTTCTATTACCACAGTTTTGAGTGGATACTGGTATTTTATACTTCAAAGCTTTGTAAACACGCAATAGAAAACACCTGTACTTGCATTCTACAGGCACATTGTCATTTACCTAGAGTAAGGAAAAACCGTAGGAAATTACAAAACATATACAACTGGAATTTATCAAATGTGCACATGTTGGGACAAGACAAAACAACAAGAACAACAACAGCAACACAACTTGGGGTAGGTAATGTCTTCTGCATTGCTTAAGATGAAATATTTCTTTGTTGGGAACTACATACATTTATAATCTTATAATCTTAGAGACATTCTCCTTTGGTGATATCCACTTAAAAATTCTTACAGTCCTTACGTTCACTGTAATAATTCTACTACTGTAGGATTTATGTGGGTTCTGAAAAATCTTATCTTAACTCCTCAGTAATTCATGACAACCACTTTTCCTGTATGAAACTTTAAAATAATAAAAAAATTCTTTTAAATTATCAGGGTTTTATCATTTATTGTTTGAATGAATGGTGTTAGTGCCTCTGCCTCTTATAATAAAATCCGAGCAAAATATCACTTACATGAATGCAATTGAGTTTGCTAGATCAATTTTTCCCCATCACACACACACACCTATAATATGACTATAGTATGGACTCAAACACCTACCTATTGCAACAATTCTGTCCAGTTTTCTGTTTGTTTCTTTGTGCTTTAACTACCATTCCACATAGCCCGAGATAGACTTAAAATATGCTGAGGTAGCTTATTGTAGTATTGAACTCCTAAACTATATGAGTTCCTCTCAAAAGTACCAAGAAGCAAAATGAGTATATGAGATAACAGGGATGGAAGGCACCAGGAGAACACAAATGTCGGATCACCAATCAAGGTGCATAAGAGCTTACAGAAATTGAAGCAGCAAGCACAATGTCTGGCTGAGTGTGCACCAGGTCCTCAGCTAATGTATTATAGTTAGTTTTAACTAAATCATTTTCTTTATTTACATTCTAAATGATGCCCCTTTCACTGCCCACCTCCACAAGTACTTCACCCCACTCCCCTCCTCTTTGCTTCTGAGAGGTTGACTTCAACAACTCACCCACTCCTGCCTCACCCACCTAGCATCCACCTTTCCTGGAACACCAGTTTCTATAGGGTTAGGTATAGACAAGACAGTCTTTTTCTACATAAATTCTGACCTTATGTAGGGGTTTTGGACCAGCCCATATGTAAGTTTTGGTAGCTGGGTTAGTCTCTGGTAGCTCTGAGGGCTACAGGTTAGTTGTTCTTCCTATCGACTTGCAGTTCCTTTCAGTTCATTCAGTCCTTCCCCTAACTCTTCCATAAGGGTCCCTGAACTCAGCCTAATGGTTGCCTGTAAGTATATAAATCTGTCTTAGTTAGCTCTCAGAAGTCTAACAGAGTCTCTCAGAAGACAGCCATGCTGTCTGCATGTCTTGTACCTGATTGTAAGCACATAATAGTGTCAGGGTTTAGTATCCGCCCAAGGGATGGATCTCAAGATGGGCCAGCCACTGGATGGTCTTTCTTTTCTATCTCTGCATCATTTTTGTCCCTGCATTTCCTTTATACAGGAAAAATTTTGGGTCAAAATTTTGAAGGTAGATACGTGGCCCCATCGCTCCACTGGAGACCATGTCTATATACTGGTGGTGGTCTCACTGGGTTCCATCCATTGTTGGGCATTTAGGCTCATATCATTCCCATTGAATCCTGGGTGTCTAGGACATTCTTAGCTTTCCTCTTCTCCCACCACCTGCAGCTGCATATTTCCATTCTTTCTCTTGCTGTGCTGGGCTTCTGTCCTGTCTCTTCCTATATCTCATCCTGGCCCATTTTTCTCTTCCTTCTCCTACACAGGTCCTTCCTTTCTTCTGCCTCCTGTAATTGTATTGTTCCTCTTTCTAAGTGGATGAAAAGTATCTATACTTGGGCTTTCCTTCTTTTTATGCTCTATATGATCTGGGAGTTGTGTCATTGCTATTCCACACTTTTCGGCTAATACCTACTTATTAATGACTATATACCACACATGTTCTATCATTTCTGGGTTACCACAATCAAAAAGATATTTTCTAGTCCCATCCATTTGCCTGCAAAATTCATGATGTCTTCATTTTTAATAGCTGAATAGTATTCCATTGTGTAAATGAACAATGTTTTCTGTATCAATTCTATATTTGTGGGACATCTGGCTTACTTCCAGCTTCTGCCTATTACAAATAAAACAGCTATACACACCAGGGAGCACATGTCCTTGTGATTTAGCAGAGAACTTTTTGGCTATATGCTCAGGAGTGCTATAGCTGGATCCTCAATAGAACTATTTCTAGTGTTCTGAGGAACCACCAGACTGATTTCCACAGTTGTTGTACCAGTTTGCAATCCCAACAACAGTGGAGGAGTGTTCCTCTCTCTCTCCACATCCTTGGCAGCACATGACATTGAGATTTTTTCTTTTGTTTATTACTTTTTTCTTTTATTTTACATTACATATCTTATTTCCTCCTAGGTTACTCTTCCACTGTTCCACAGCTCATACCTCCTACCTACCTTTCACTGTCTCCATGAAAATGTTCTCACCCCATTCACCCACCAGATCTTTAAACTCCCTGGGGCCTCCAGTCTCTTGAGGGTTAGGTGCATCTTCTCTGACTGAACCCAGACCTGGAAATCCTCTGTTGTATATGTGCTGGGGGGGGCCTCATCTCAACTGGTGTATGCTGCCTGATTGGTGATCCAGTGTCTGAGAGATCTTGGGAGTCCAGGTTAACTGAGACTGCTGGTCCTCCTAGAGTTGCTCTCCTCCTCAGATTTTTCCAGCCTTTCCCTAATTCAACCACAGGGGTCAGCATCTTCTGTTCATTGTTTGGGTGCAAATATATGCATTTGACTCTTCTAGCTGGTTGTTGTGTCTTTTGGAGGGTAATCATGATAGGTCCCTTTCTGTGAGTGCTTCATAGCCTCAGTAATAGTCCCAGGCCTTGGGGCTTGCCCTTGTACTGGATCCCACTTCGGGCCTGTACCTGGATTTTCTTTTCCTCAGGTTCTTCTCCATTTCCATCTTTGCAGTTCTTTCAGAGAGGAACAACTATGTCAAAGTTGTTGACTATGGGATAGCAACTCCATCCTTCACTTGATGCCCTGTCTTTCTGTTGGAGGTGAGCTCTACAAGTCCCCTCTCCATACTGTTGGGCATTTCATCTAGGGTCCCTCCCTGTGAGTCCTGAGAGTCTCTCACCTCCCAGTTGTCTGAGTTTTTGATGTTAGCCATTCTAATTAGTGTGAAATAGAATATCAGGGTCATTTTGGCTTTCATTTCTCTGATTTCTAAGTAGCTTGAACATTTCTTTAAGTGTTTTTTCGACCATTGGAAATTCCTCATTTGAGAAATCTTTGTTTTGTTCTGTACCCCATTTTAAATTGGATTATTTGGTTCTTTCAAGCCTAACTTCTTGATTCCTTTGTATATTTTGGGTATTAGCCCTCTACTGGACATTGGGTTAGTTAAGTTATTTTCTCAAACTGTAGATTGCTGTTTTGTCCTACTGTCAGTGTCCTTTCCCATATTAGTTTCTGGAATTTGTATTTATCAATTGTTAATCTTAAAGCCAGAGCCATTTGTGTTGTGTGCAAAAAATGTCCTTTTATGCCAACGCATTTGAAGCTATTTCTCACTTTCTCTTCTACTAGATTCAGTGTATCTGGTTTATTGTTAAGGTGTTCAATCCACTTCGAATTGAGCTTTGTGCAAGCTGATAAATATAGATGAATTTACGTTCTTTTACATGCAGACTAAATGCAGACTGCCAGCTAGACCTGCACCATTGGCTGATGCTTTCTTTTTTTCCACTGTATGGTTTTAGTTTCTTTGACAAAGATCAAGTGTTTGTAGGTGTTTTAGTTATTTCTTGGTCTTCCGCTGTATTCTGATGATTGACCTGTTGACCTCTGAACCAATAACATGTTGTTTTTATCACTATTCTCTGTAGTATAGCTTGAGTTCAGGGATGGTAATTTCCCACGTTCTTTTATTATTGAGAATTGTTTTCACTATCCTGGGATTTTTGTTTTTCCATATGAAGTAGAGAATAGCTATTATCTTAGGTTTTTTTGTTTTATTTTTTTATTTTTTTCTTATAGAATTCCTAATTGTGAGAAACAGTGTGTTTGTGACTCTGGTGCCCACTCTTGCACTCCTTTCCTTTGGTTGGTTTGCTATGTCCAACTTATATATGACATTTTGTGTAATCTTACTATACAGTTTGACAGTGGAAGAGGGGGAACCAATTATCCACATGTTATTACATGAGAAATGAATACATTTTCAATAAAAGGAAAAATTAAAAAAAATATAATTTAGACAAATTATAACATACTCAATGTTCAGATCACTAGGATTTCACCTGTCTAACACATTGTTCTGTGAAGTATTACCTTACCAGGTGATACAAGTAGGAAAGTTGTAATGCCTTTGAAGGTACTGAAGTGCTCCTTCAGTGGGAAGGACATTGTTTAAAAGTGCATGAACTTTAGCAGAAGATCATGATATCTTTGCAACTGAATTATCTTCATTTATCATAGAATATGTTATATTCTAACTGCATACTATATGCATAATGCATGTACATCACACAAAAGGCCAATTAGATTTAGAAATTGTAGTATACATCTAATTTCTTTTGCAATAAAAGGCATAGTTCTCTCTTCATACCTGCCTTCATTTATCTGACTACACACAGAACATTAAAGGCACATTGTTTGAGTAACTTCTTAAAGACCATATAATGTTAAATCCTACTTAGGAATAAAACATAAGCTATTTCATATATCCATTCATTTTTCAGTAGAGAAGGCACATAAAGTATAAAAGAGCATAAGAATCTCAATGCATAAGTATTTGTATTTAATTGTTTTCTAAAATAACTGCTGGGAATTCATGGGAGATGTATAATAAAATTCTAATTATGTATAGAACACAATGTTTATTATGCATTTATATTTTCAGCCTTTTTACTTGTAGCTATCTATAGGTCTTCAGGCTTTCTTTGTTTAACTATTATATAAATAAGTCAAATAAGGAGCACATTTTAAATCACTTTCAGAAAGAGTGATGGCTAAATCTATGCCAAGAGTCACAAAAGATTTAGAATCTCTACAAAGACTGGGAATGAGAAACAGAGCATATAGATCCTGCTTGGAACATTAACTCTATCTAATTAAACTTCTTTATAATATGGTCCAATTTCAACCCTCACTTTTTTTTACTACCAAGAAATCAATTTATTATTTCTTATTTCAACAAAGCTATGAACACAAAATAAGCCACACAATATTTTCTCCTTTAACACCATAAAGGAAAAAGATACATATTTGTCAAATTTTAATTGCTTCACTTCTGAATTTATTTTAGAAGGGGAAATTAGCCATCCTTGAACATAACTGAAATGACCACTAATGGAATAAGCCAAGGACCAGTAATGTGCAATAGGAGAAGGTAGAAACAATCTAATAATATGGGAAATACGAAGATAGTGAAGTTTAGAGCACACTGACCTTGGGGGACATTTTTGCCTTCGTTTTAATGTATTTCTTCCAAAATTCAGATGATTATCATTTAGATGATGACGAGAATTGATACATTTAGAGGCCAGTCAGGTCCTGATAGTGTTTTATTCATTAATACATTGGCAGTTTGACAGAAAAAGTTGGTCTCCCTGTCATCTGCCATGTGAGAACACAGCAAGAGGGACCACATCAAACCTCATTCCCATGTCCTGATCTGGAAACTGTATCATACGGTTCAGAAATAAATAATCTCTAGAATCTATTCATTTTCTTTTGCAGTAAATATTCTTCAATAAGATATTCTCAAAATGCTAAAAATATTTTAACTAGTACATTATATAAAAACTTAAAGGTTATAGACTGTGAAGTACCCTTTATAAGTAAAGGGCAATTATTTTAATATTAGCCTTTTTCACACCATGTTGACATCACAAACATTTAAGTTGATGTTTCCTTAAGTCAGGTTTGCAAAACCCTTGGGTAGTGGCCTACAGAGTGAATCATTTGAATTTTTTACTTTTTAATAAATTCTACATTTTAGCCGAGACAATTAATAAACTGTAGTTACTTAAATATGTGTAGTCATATATATGGGTAAGCTGTGTCTTACCTTTTCTTTCTGTTTAACAAATTACCACACTGCCAAGGACCTAATACAGCATTCATTCTTTCCTGTCATAGTTCTGGAGATCAGAAGTACAATGCTTAAAATATCGCAAAGTCAAAACTACAGTGTCAGTAACAAGGTTCTTTCCCGGGCTCTGGAGATGAATAGCCTGCCAAACTTTCTGGTATTGCTGGCCAAACGTAATCTCTGGGCATGTACGACATGTAGGACTAGTGTCTCCTTTTCTGTGCAGGTCAACCAGCATGGATCCAGAGCCTTATTCCCAGCATCTCACTCCACCCTTCCCACTATTTTTTTTGACACAGGCTCAAATTCCAGCAATTTTGTGTGAAGTCTTACTTGCTATTTTACCCTGGCTTTTAAATTTATGTACTATTCTAAGAACTTCACATTATTAAAAGTTGTCGCCCCAGATAACACAGAATAATCTCCATATTTTAAAATTTATAGCCTAACAAAAATGATTATAAATCACCTTCTATCAAATGAGAGCTTGTAGGTTTCTGAGCTAGGTCCTCTGTGTATATGTTATGGTTGTTATCCTCCTGATTTTATGGGGCTCTTGGCTGTGGGAGTGAACTTGTCTCTAATTCATATTTTGATATTGGAATCATTTTCTTTCTACTGTGTTGCATCGACCAGTCTTTTTTTATTTTATTTTTTATTAACTTGAGTATTTCTTATATACATTTCGAGTGTTATTCCCTTTCCCGGTTTCCGGGCAAACATCCCCCTCCCCCCTCGACCAGTCTTAATATGAGGATTTGTGCCTAGCCTTACTGTATCTTATTATGGTATCTTCAGTTAATAACTCCAAGGAGGGGGACACATTTCTTTTTCTGAAGGGAAACTGAGAAGAAGTAGATCTGAATGAGAAGGAAGGTGGACAATAGGGAGAAACGGTGAGGAAAAACTGCAGTTGGGACATACTGAAAAATAAAATAAAAAAGTAAACTACTTATATATACCAGAGATTAGGCTGTGGATATCATTGAAAATAATTGTGACACCACAACTGGTGATATCATCTACATTGGTATATATACAACCTAGATTCTGAAAGAGATCATTTCTTTTGTTACCTTTACTGTATCATAATTTTCAAACATTCTCTCCCTTATCAGGTGTAATTTTGATTCTGAATTTGTTTCATATTATTCTTTAAAACAACAATATTTCTTTTTATCTTTAGTAGATATTGAGAAATTGGTTAAAATTATTCAAACTGAGAACAAGATATGTGTCACATACCTTATTATGAGAGCCTCTAATTTTCTTTGAAATCCATCCAGAAGATATAAATGCAAACTTGAATGATAGATTTCAAGTTACAATCAGTGACAGAATTAGCATATCCTTCTGTAGAATGTATTTTAGAATTAGGTTAAATTCTAAATGCTAAGCTCTATGTGCGTGGTGTTTACCATGAAGGGACATTTGCTTTCTCTTGCTGTGATTCAGGGAAGGGCCAAGAGCAATATGGGCGCTGAAGCTTACACTTCCAGGTCTCAGTCCGTCATTGAAAGATCTCAAGGGAAGTGTTCAAGTAGGAACTGAAGCAGAAGCCATATACAAATACAGTTTGCTCAGTTGCTTTCTGACTTACCCTTTGTTATATTTCTTACACAGCCCAGGCACTCCTGCTGACAGCTGGTGCTACCCAAGTAGGTGGGTCACTCTTAATGTCAATCATTAATCAAGCCAATTTTTTTCATTTGAGAGTCCTTTATCCAGGTGGCTTTAGGTGGATAGGAGTTGTCAATGAAAGTTAACCCACAGAGTTTACTTTCCTTAGAAATTAGAATGACTTAAAGTGATCTCAACACACATGCACACACATACAGCATCATGGAATGTTACATACACACACACACACACACATCTCATTTAAAATAAAATAAACATTTAAAAATAGCTTGAAAACAAAGGGTTCATTTAAAAATTATCTCTATTACTTGTCAGAAATATCATCATTAATATATCTTTTGTTTTTTTACTGTTATTTGAGTAATTTGAGTAGCTTTAGCTAATTTTCCTACACTATTAAAGATTTCCAGCTTCATGTATCCCAATATCTATATTCCATTGTATAACAAAATGATCTGATATTGTCTGACTTGAAACCATATGATCTTTCTTTTCTCTTCAGGTGCTGTCAGTCAATCAAACTTCCTCAAACTGACCCAGAATTGGATAACTGCCTGAGGAGCAATTTCACACTCTACCCTCTATCTACTTAATTTCAATGTAAACATGAGATGCATATCATGACCAGCACACAAGCAGATCTTTATTTTAATATTAGATAGCAGTCACTGTGTGTCTACTATTTAGTTTTCATAAAGAGACTCAACCTTATGCATTGTGTCCCTGTGTCCCACTAATGAAATCAAGGGACATTTAAGAGTATGGATAATCAAATGAAGAATCCACCCATTCAAATTAAAGTTCAAGAAAGAAATGAAAAGTTGATTGTTCTGGAAGTTTACCAAGTGCAAATGGAATTAGTTGACCAGGGCAGTGTGGGAATTTCTAGAGGACTCACTGAAGGTGAATCCATCAGTGTGTGTGAGGAGACTTAGACAAAGGTATCCCAAAGTGACATCAGCTAAAGTTTTCACAGGCAAGTTATTTGAGCTATTTCTCAACATTCCAAGTGCAGATGGTAGACTATCATACCTGATCCAAAATTAGGAACAATTATTACATTTTCCAAAATATGAACACTCATTCCATACATAGAATACTGTCCTGGAAAGAAAAGGCAGAAAAATTTCAATTTACCCGTTATGAGATTTCCATAAGTAAATAAACTGAATTTTCAATGAGTCAGTATTAAATCCATTAGATTTAGTTGTTCTCCTTCTCTCAAGCATTTTTAACTGATGGTAGAAAGTTTTACTATTTTGAGAATAAAACATACAGGTCATCAAATCGTTGCTGCCCTGGAAGTTATCTGTTTTTAGATAATTGGAGTTTATACCTACGCTCCTCTTCCTGGTCATGTGCATAATTTTCTTTCTACATTCCTTACTTCCTTTGCCATTTTCCTTCTTTGAGACATGGGCTCAACCTACATTTCAAACCAACATGAAAAATCACTATGTCCCCTAGGTTGAATCACAACAGATGGCAGTCTATAATCCTCCTATCTCAGCTTCCTGTACTCTGGAGTTTCAGGACATATAAATCTTTGTCTTTTTAAGACAATGCTAACAGTAGAGCTAGTCTAAATATTATTGCAGGAGATATAAATGTAATTTATAAATGTATTATTGCAGGAGATTTATACATGTAAATAATCCTTATATTTTTTATTTCCATTAAATTTTAGAGAATGCCTTTGAATACTTATTGTATCTTGTAATACTTATTGATGCTAATGTATTATTGTCTAGGAATAAATTGACTATTAATTAATCAAAAATTAAGAAGGTAAGCAGACAATGGAAAGGAGTGGGAAAATAAGGAGCAATAGCAGAGCTATAATCAATACATATTCACAAACACAAACACACAAACACACACACACACACACATAGACACACACACACAAACAGAGACACACACATATATATTCTACATTTTCAAAAATATTCATTAATAAAAACTCACTATAAGCTAAAAGTGGCATAAAGTTTAAATACTTTATTAAATATAAAACATCCCAAATGTGAGGGTATAGATAAAAGTTAGAAAAACTATGATTAAAAATGTAAAATCTGGAGATGGTATGAAAATGTTAGGTACTTTAAAGGAGAGAAATCTATGTAATATCATTATATCTTTGCTAACTTTTTCTCCACCTTATTCACTTGAGAGAGTGTCTGTCATCCAACCCAGATCTAAACCACCACCCAGCTCCCATAGGGAAGGATTATTGCTGTAATGGAGAATAGGCTTGTTTTTGTTTTTTGTTTTATTGTTTTTTTTTGTTTTTTTGTTGCTATTTTGTTTTGTTTTTCATCCCTTGTAGATTCAAGGTGTTTAAATTGAATGAAGTACTCAAGTGTGTACTGCAAGGCCCTTATTTGATGAGCCACCCTGCACTGTAGCTTAAATACAACCTGTCCCCAGTCTTCTTGGATTTGGGTTATGTATACGTCTCAAAAATTCACTCCTCAATTTAGAAAACATGATGAATTTTTAAAATCTCTTTTAAAGATCATCAATGAAAACCTGGTAGGCTCCCTAATTACTGCAAATGCCCCTATTTCTTTGAAAGAAGTGATAGAAAAATATTTTGATCAACATCTCATTTTATGTTAGAAATTCACAATTTAAATGATCAGTGCTGAGATAGGTATGAAAACAAAACAAAACAAAACAAACAAACAAAAAAAAGGACAAGGGCTCACAATGCCAAACATATTAGCATTGTGACTACATAATTTAAGATATGCTCGGTGATATATGCAATATTCCAAAACAATAGTCTTCACTTATTATCAGTCAATTTAAATTGAAAGGATGAAATTATAAATGCATAGAGTTACTTGACATCTAAAAAATTCCCAGTTCTTCAACGTCTTAGTTGAATATTTTGAGTGACATAAATAATATTTAAATATCCTTCGCAATTAAATGTTTCAGAACTATTGAATTTAAATGGAGAAAATGAAGCTTGTGCACTCAGTTTAAAACTGAGCATTTTAAACCTCTTACACTGCACTATACATCATCTGTGCACACACTGAATGACTTCCAAGAATGATGTCACATCACTAGCAACTTAATTAAGAAGGGTTCCATTTATTATTTTTTTTTAAAGTGTTTGAATGTTTTGGTTTCAGTCCATTCAAAATGACCAACAGGCAAACAGAATTTTAAAAAAAATAAATTAATAAAAGTAGAAAGGTGATATTTTTAAATGGCTTATTCATTTTTGTATTCACCAAAGCGACATTCCTTCCAAATATGGATGCAATGGATAGGAATACACTTTTTGCATTGGACATTTAATAATCTCCGGAAAAAGAGGAACTACATTATTTTCTTGCTTATTGTTATTAAAGTTCCTATAACCCTACCCCATTTTTGGTTATTAAAAAAAGAAACATTGATAAAATTGTCAACTCTATTAAAATATTTCAATAATATTAATTTTGTGTTTCTTATTATATATTACAGCTCAGAGTAATGCTTCCAGATATTAAGAAAAATGTGTATAAATTTGGAACAAGAAGGCTTATGGAAACAGACTAAAACTGAAAATTAATTTTTCTTCTCCTACTGCTTATGGTACTATTAGCCAGCAACAGAGAATTCAGTAAGTTGAAAAGCACACCATCATGCTGGAGGATGTGTCACGTGGTACATGTCAGTATTGAACAAAGCTGAGCTGAGAGTGTGCACTGACAGGAGCAGGAGAGGAGGTTATCTCTTTCCCTACTGCATTAGCTCTTAAAAGAACCAGTTATTTATAACTTGACTGATGGCAAGACACTTTCATTATTTTTCTTTTCCATTTTTGATACAATTCTCATAATTCTGTAGTCATGACTAAATTTCAACCTCCTTGAAAAAGAAAATAAGGATATAACAATGACTTAAAAGCCATAACATAAAAGCAAAAAAGAAAATTGTGCAAATTAATGTGTTACCCTGTAATATTTCCACAATATATATTGTCCGGTGGTCAAGTTATTCTTCAACCCTTTCTCCCCTTTTTCCGCTACTACTATCTCCTGTCTTAGCTTATAACAACATATATTTTATTTTCTTTATTGCTCATTTTTTAGTTTATGTATGTGAGAGAAAATGTGCATTACTTCTGTTCTAACTCATAAAAGAGGAATCTGAGAGGGTTGAATACATCAAGAGAATTATAGTTCTCATAACAACAGTAAATAAAACATGATGGAGACCAGAGCCAATGAGACACTCACTTCAGTTAAAAAAAAAAAAAACTTTCATTAGAGAGTTAACCATCACTGACTAATGACAGGGTTCCTGTAGGGAAAGAGACGTCCATTTGAATTTCAAAGAACAGGGGATTTATGATTTTTACTGGTTTGGGGGAGATTGGGGAAAGATTCTATATAATTCTACATAGATTTCAGGAATCAAAACTCAGTGTGTTCTATGTTTAAGTTCTCTTGAGTGTGGTTTTCTGCAGAGCTGGGGTTGATCACAGCTACTAACAGTATTATTCTGGCAAAGCAACATAAATTCGATTTATTCATTACCCCTGGGAGAAATTTCTGGGAGTAAATGGTAGGGGGTGTATGGCCTAAATGCTGGAAGACAGGGAGATCTAGGATATAGTGATAGACTTCTTGTCTATTTTTATTGAATTTTTCTTTAAGTTGTTCAAGAGTATCTAGAAAGTACATTTATTAATCTAGATTAACAGCTGTTAAGTGTCCCCCACGTTTTTAATTTTTTGTTTTTGACCAATGACTCTGGTTATATTTTCTCCTACTGTATCACTATCAGTGGTAGGAATGATCTTCTGTCTTGTTAGTGAACTCAGAGGAAAACCAACAGGTTTACTCTGCCTAGTACGGTATTGGCTGTGTACTCTCACATTCCGAAGAGAATTTCAAATGTCCAACACAACATTTTCCGTTTCTATACAGAGTATAGAATGATGTGTAAATATTATTATACTTTTATTCTATCACAGTCTTTTTTGACCTCTGCTCTGAAATTTCCCTGCTTATTCAGATGGAGAAGTAACATTTTGGGCTTTCTATCTATTTTACTTCTGGGAACCATGATTAATTATCAAGCTAGATAGGTCAAGAACATCTGGTATACCACTGTGCAGTAAACTGAAAATAGAAAATATTTCCACAGAAGAGGAATATTTGATTTTCAATAATTCTACTGTAAAAATGAGCAGGTATAAATGATTGATATGCATACATATATTTATCTTTATACAATATATACATGTAATCAGCTTAATTGAGTAGCTAGATACTATGACCATTATTAACCCAAAATGAATGTGATTACTAAATGCTACTATATATAAATATTTTAAAACAACTAATTATCATTTACCACTTTTCTAGACTACTTGACATAAACTTTGTGAAATTCATTGTTTAAAATCCAACATATTTGGCATTTTCTTTTATACCAAGGAGAGGAATATTTGATCTATACCTGTTTTTTTCTTTAAGTCTAATAATTTATTTTCTTAGACCCATTCTCAAATTAATTTTTGACTTAGAACCCAACAGTGATCAATTCTTAGTACTATGGAAATGAATATTCTAAATGTTGTTTCTTGCATAAACATTAACTTCCAACTAGCTTCTTGAATAATAATAACAAGAAGAACAAAATATAAGCAATAATATACTCATGCTTCTGTAAAAATGTTTATTATTGTAAATTACAGAAACTTAATTTTCATAGTAAATTATACAGTTTCACACAATTTGCTGTTCTATTACTATGTTATAGAGTTTTCACTCCACAATTACTCTAACAATATTATAAAGAAGTTATATGCTATATTTCATTCAATTTTTTATTTTAAATTCAAAATGTTTCTTAATGAACATCTTTACCCATCAACAAACTGCATTCAAACTACAAACTACTCAAACTGTAGGACAGAAACCCTTTCCTTCTGAAAATCATCTCTGTAATGAAGGGCTGACACCACAATGACAATTCATTGTTCTAAGCATGTCTTTGTGATACTATTTGAGTACTGCCTGTGCAACAAATATGGTTGCCTCCATGGGATTTTTCATGAGCAACAACTTAGGGTAGTTCACATTTGTTATTATGATACTTCATGCCAAAGAGTAAAAAATTTGCCAGCTTGTTCAGTGCTTAAAAGAAGAGGCAACGTGGGGGTTGGGGATTTAGCTCAGTGGTAGAGCGCTTGCCTAGGAAGCGCAAGGCCCTGGGTTCGATCCCCAGCTCTGAAAAAAAGAACCAAAAAAAAAAAAAAAAAAAAAGAGGCAACGTGGAGTCAGAAAGGTGAAGAAAAATATTTGTTTGTTCAACAAATTTACTGGAGGAAAAAACAAGCAAACTGGATTTGCAGTGGTGACTTTCATGGACACTGACAAAGAATGATGTGTAGGTGTCTGTTTACTTTGTGTGTTTATAGATACAGAGCTATACAAGACTGTGTACCAATCACTGAAAAACATTCTACATACTTTGTATCTAGATAAGAAAGATAATTTTAAGAACGGTATACAGTTATTTCCTGAAAATGCAGATAATCCACAGCCCACAGATACTGTTTAAGTCAGAGGTGGCATTTGGAGTTCTAACCTGTAAGGATGCCCTTAACATGCCCTGAATCCTCTGAATAAGCATTGCTAATGTGGGAATATCAACAGTTTACAATCAGGTAAAAGTGCTTTTTCGAACTGCATTAGCTAATGATCTCAAGCTACATATAGTTTCTCTTTTTCCCCCAAATTGTTATCTCAGCTATTTTGATAATTAATAAATTATTCATATATTTAGTGATGGGATGAGAGTGTAGAATATGAATTCAACATAAATAAAAAAAGTGTTATTTGGATTTTTGGGTAACAGAGATTGGGTTGTGTTAAAGAATCATAACAGAAAGCAGGTGATAATTCCTAAAATGAAAACCATTAGATAATGGTAGATAAAGGAGACTATTGATCAGACTACCATTCATTAAGAAACAGATTGCAAACTTATAATAGAAAAATATCACGAAATGTAAGCTATAACTTTTTAATAATAATGATGATAATGATGATAATGATGATGTAAAAACTACATAGCAGCATTATTAGAGACTGTATAGTTTACTAGGAAAATAAAGTTTATGTAATTTTACATGATAAACATAATGCAATCATAATCAAATGAATCAGCACAATCACCTTGATTAATAAAATATAAAATCCACCAGTACATTATAATGAATGGAATTTGGGGGTGATTTTGAGATATTGCTTAAATAAATGATGTGACATAGAAAGCTGGAGCTATAATCTCTCAAGTCGCAGTCTCACTGACAGTATACTGAATAAGAAAACAGGGGGAAGCAGAATGACCTAGTTCCAAATGTCTCAATCCATCAAATGAATCACAGCTGGGATCCTAATTTCAAATGAGTCAAGGTTCTTAGGCGTTTCATTTGCTTTTCGATCACAACATTTGTTTCCCTTCTTCTAGCTACTGCTTGCATACATTATTCAATAATTTCCAATGAAAATTACTACTGATTAAATTAATCGAAACCTTTGGATAAAATTGACAATAAATTTACTTCTATAACCACATTCATGGGAAGGAATTGTTTAAAAAAAATAAATCCATGCAGTGTGACAATTTATCACTCAACAAACAAAAAGAAGTAATTATTATTTACTAAAATGTGAATAAGGATAGGTGAACCTTGAAAACGATCCCCCTTCCTCCTGACTAAAACTGTTGGCTATATCATATGCATATATATATATATATATATATCGTATGCATATATATTCATAGGCACTCAAATATACATTGGTAGGTGATTTTTATCTAGTATTACAGGACTGTTATTGAAGAAGTTAAACATGATGCAAATGGCATAAAATGATCAAGCTTGTTACATTGAGAGGATAGTAAATGAAGAGGAAGTGGATATAAGCAAAGCATCCATAACTGTGTGAAGAAATGCCATATGAAGTACGTAAAAGGGGCAATAAAAATTTTTCTGTGAATTAAGAAGATTGTTAAAATTGTAACAGTATGAGCCAAAAATAAGTATGATGCCACCAATCCAGGATAGAAGCCATGTGAATTCCATTAACATTTCAGATGATAACAACAACCGAAATAATTTTCCTTTGGCCTTCTCATTAACAGCAAGAATGGTACTTATCAAAATTATATCTAAAAACATGTAGATTTCCCTAAATAGTCTCACTTATCTTATTGAGATCAACAGAAAGGAAAATCAAGATAGCACATCCAGCCACTAATTTTCACTGTGGTTAATTTTTGAAACCATTAATGAGACCCCTTGTGTTTTGTGGGCTATCTCTAATTTGAACTTGTTCAGCAAATTTTGCCTGCATTAGTAGCCATGGCAACTTCAGGATAAGTATTGAGTGCTGGCCTTCCAACTGTTACACACCTCTAAGGCTCCTTTAAGTGTATAGCGTATTCACAAAGACACAAGCTTCCTGAAAAGTGGTAACTTTTATTCTAGTTCCAAGGAAAAAAAGGCAAAATGTCATGAGCAGTCTAGCTTATCGCAAAATTAAATAAAAGATAAAAACACAAAGATTAAAGGAACCTTTTCCTCTGAGATGGTATAATAAATGCCAAACCTCATAGCAATTATATAAAGCATTAAAGTAAACAGATCATTAACACAGTTGCATACTGAGCTGCTAAGGTATTATTGAAGAAAAGGTGGAAGAAAAAGGTACCGGAAGATAAACAGTCTTCACAAAGTGACTTTCTCTGGTTTGCAAACATATAATATATAGTTTTTCTGAAACGTCTCCTTAATTGGAGCTAAACTGCAGAATATAAGTTCTATTTTAGCATTAGAAATACATTGAGTAAACAGACTACCTTTTGTATGTTTAAAACAAAGCAAAGCAAAACAAAACACTTGTTTGTTATTTGCACAACACCAGTATGCTTGTCCAGGCAAAATGTTGTACACATTTGCCTAGAATGCCTTTAATTAATATATATTAACATATTTATATATTTCAATATATATAATTTATATAGAAAAGAGTATTCTTAAGGACGGAGATAAATAAGATTTGTAATTATTTTTTTCAAAGGCTGTCTACCAGAATATCTTGATTTACATACTATTCTTCGGAATTTAAGCTTGATAACTTTGGTTTGTGTCCTCTTCCTTGAGCCACTTAGGATTTCTAATCACTTAAGCACAGAGTTTGGGACAAGCATTACCATGCATTGTCTAATGCTAGGTTATCCAAACAGAACCTATGTTTTATTTCCTCTCCTGAAATACTTGCTTTTTGGATCTCAACTATATCCATATTCTAAATATTAAAGGCAAAAGCACTTGAGAAACACACACACACACACACACACACACACACACACACACACACAATAGGAAAGCACCTGAAATTTTACAGGCCATTAAAAGTGTGACTGTTTGCCATCCATTGCAGAAAGTAAGATATAAGATATTTCCAGATCCTCACCACTCATATGCTACATTCCATTAAATTCTGAGTGTTCTTGTTTAGGACTGGATTTTAATCGGTAGAGCAAGCTAAGTGTTTTTGTTTTTCTTTGTTTTTTTTATATGTAAGTGCACATGCCACAGAATTATAATAAATAATTATAATACATATATTAACATTGTTTCATGTTTTAAATACTGAGTTTTTGCTGTGAAATTATAGTACCCAAAAGAAATATTAGCCCACTTCTTTGTTTGCTCTAATCAATTATTTTAAGCATGCAAATATAAGATAAACTTGTTCCTTTTAATTTATTAATGTGCATGTGTGCATATCTTTATTGTAAATGGAACAGGCATCGAAGTGACCATGGAACCAGAAGAAGATATCAAATTTCCTGTACTGAGATTTACAGGTAGCTGTGAGATATCTCACATGGGTTATGAAAACTAATTCCAGTCATCTACCAGAACTACAAGTGTACTTAAGTGTACTTAACCACTAAGTCTTCTCTTTAGCCACTATAATGAGTTTGTAAAGGATTATTTTTTGTAATATTCACCTTTATTTATTCAAGAGTGCAATGAATATGTATGCTTTTTTTTTCACTTAAAAAAGTGCTCGATTTAATTAACATCAAAGAACTACCTAAAAATACACAGAAATCTCAAGGAACAGGTATCATTTGTATGACTAAAAAATATTAAGGAGAAAATTTCCTCTTGTTATAGTCAAACAATGATTCTGTAAGTGTTAATGATCTATCTCCTTAATGTCATAACTGACTTCCATATAGGCAAATAGAATTTCTCCTAATCCCTTCAGTCCAGGCCTCAGAGAGAGGATCAATTGCAACATTACACAATAGACTTTCTGGTCTCACATAATATTCCCACAGGTAAAAATGAAGTCACACTCTGCCACATGAAACTGAATATATCAATACCTCCCTGCTCTCTATGTTTTTGTCTATAGGGAAACACACACACAC
Organism: Rattus norvegicus; assembly: GCF_021556685.1. Classification (NCBI taxonomy): domain Eukaryota; kingdom Metazoa; phylum Chordata; class Mammalia; order Rodentia; family Muridae; genus Rattus; species Rattus norvegicus. The sequence goes on from NC_141548.1 coordinate 95,379,443, forward strand.
ACACACACACACACACACACACACACATGCACACACACTACTCTAATAATATACATTGCAGAAAAGCAAAGCAATGAAAAGAAAAGAAGAAAAAAAGAAAGAATACACTGAAGACAATGAAGAAAAGAAAGAAAAAGAAAATAAAAGATAGAGAGGAAATATATCGAAGGAAGAAATGCTAAAAAGATACAAGAATAAAAATAATGGAAGTGAAGAAGGATTTCTATATGTCTAGATAGATATTTTTTAAGGATAGGAAAAATAAATACTAGAAAAAATAAAATGGTAGAAATTTAGAAAAGATCCCTACCTCCATTCCCTTCTCCAACCCCTCTGCTACACAATTATTCCCCCCACCTATCTCTGATGTCTATTTTATTTCTCCATCTGAGTGAGATTCAAGCATCATCCTTTGTGCTCTCCTTATTTGAATTGCATCATGTTTATCCTGTACTGTACATCTAATATCTATTTATAAATGAGTACACATCATGTGTGTCTTTCTAGGTCTGCTTTACCTTGCTTTTGGATCATATTTTCTAGTTTTATCCATGCACCTGGAAATATTATGATATTCTGATTTTCATAGGTGAGGAGGTTCCAGTCTGCTTCACCGCCCTACAACAATCATGACTCCCAGGAGTTCCAGTGTAACCAGGTGAGAGTCTCTCCCAAATACACAAACCAGCCAAGACACCCACAGAGTTCAGCTGACTTGGGATCCACCCACCTTCCTGAACTCTACCTTCCTTCCAGTCTGCTTCTCCACCCAGGACAGATCAGTGGCCCAAGATTGTCCCACACCTTACAGCCTGTCTGCCTGTCCACAGTAACCGAGGACGCGGCCTTTTAACTAGATCTACGTAAACAGGATCCAGCATTTGGTTGCATACCAGAAACAAACCTCAGTGACAATGACAGACACCACCTCAGAGTCAAAGACTGTAAAACTGTTTTTCAAGTAAATGGTCCCAAGAAAGGAACTGTCCTTGCCATTCTAGTATCTGATAAAACAGATTTTCAAGCAAAAGTTATCAAATGAGATGGGGAAAGACTTCATATTTGTTGAAAAAAAAAACACCAAGAGGAAGTGTCAATTCTGAACATCTGTACCCCAAATACAAGGGTAGCCACATTTGTAAAGGAAACTTTAATAAAGCTCAAAACACACATTGAACCTCACACATTAAGAGTGAGAGACTTCAACACCCCACTCTCACCAATGGACATGTATGTGAAACAGAAACTAAGCAGACACACAGTGAAACTAACAGAAGGTATGAAACAAAGGATTTAACAAATACGTGCAGAACATTGACCTCAAAACAAGAGAATATATTGCTCAAAATGAGAGACTATATCATTATGGCTGATGTCAAGAAGTGCTTGACAGGAGCCTGATATGGATGTCTCCTGAGAGGCTGTACCAGAGCCTTACTGACACAGAGGAGGATGCTTGCAGTGAACCATCCGATTGAGCATGGAGACCCCAATGGAGAAGTTAAAGGACTGAAGGAGCTGAATGGGTTTGCAACCCCACTAGAAGAACAACAATATCAACCAATCAGACTCCCCTCCCCCTGAGCTCCCAGGTACTAAACTACTAAACAATGAGTACTTATGGAGGGAGCCATGTCTCTAGCTGCACATGTAGAAGAGGATGGCATTGTCCAGCATCAATAAGAGGAGAAGTCCTTGGTCTTGTGAAGGCTCATTTTCCCAGTATTCCAGTAGGAATGCCAGGGCGTTGAGGTGGGAGTGGGAGCAGAAGTAGAGCAAGGTGTATGGGAGAGAGGGGAAAGGGAATAACATTTGAAATGTAAATAGACAAAATATCCATTTTAAAAGAAAAAAGGAATTGAAGCTTCAGCAGCTCTGGTGTGGTCTCCAGGGGCAACTGCACACTGGGGCCCATAATTTGAGGTTGAAACCTGGTGGGAAGGGGCTAAGCAGCTACTCAGGGTCTGACTCCAGATCAGCCAGTAATCCTGTCTCTGCTCAGTGTGGAACAGTACAACTTAAAGTCTTCTTGGCCCGTACGTTAGACTAGCAGTTGGCTTAAGAACTCACTCCCTACAGATGTGCACTGCGGGTTAGACTAGCAGTTGGCTTAAGAACTCACTCCCTACAGATGTGCACTGCGGGTTAGACTAGCAGTTGGCTTAAGAACTCACTCCCTACAGATGTGCACTGCAGGAGACACAGACTCCTTCACAGCCTTCCCTTCCATCCTCAGTGACATCTCCAAGCAGCATCTTCAAAGATGGGGTACATCAAGCTGGCTTCCTTCCTCAGCATGATGGAGGCAGAGTCTTCCATGGACCCAGTCTCAGAAGCTGCTGCTGACAGCCTCCATGGTTTTAGAATTAATAATTTGTCCAGTGATGATCTGGTTGTGGCTGACAGAGACAAATAGAATGGGGAACAGAAAAAGGATGATTCTATAAGGAAAGAGATTTCAGACAGAAACTACCCACCCATATTACCTACTTGACTGGAAGCACAAAGGGTCACTTGGGCCATGAGTTCTGTTTTTTAGGGTGCAACCACTGTGGTGGAGATGAAGAGGATCTTACCATTATGAGTGAAGTCTCAGGACACCCAGGTGCCAGTTGAACAGCAGCTGTCTGGTCTCACAGTATGTTCAGTGCATGCTCCATGGAGATGCCTACTATGCTCTCTGTGATCCCAGCTTACTTGGAGTATTTTGAGCAATTCTCAGGTCCCTTGCCTTGGAGGAGTCGTTCTACAAGACGTCGGACACTTTGTCAAGCTTTTCTCTCAGTGGACAGACATATATTAGTCCCAAACAACCTCTATCATGTACAGAATGGATGACCATTACAGAGGTATGATCAGAGTCATGAAGGAGACAGCTGTGGAGACTCTTGACCCTGCCTTCCCTACTAATGGAGTAAGGCTGGTGGCATGGCAGCCATGTGACCTGCCCTTGGAGGTGATTATGTGGACCCAGCACCCATCACCAGTCACATTGTCAGTGCACACACCCTGGAAGCCCTGACAGCCTACAGCCCAGCAGTGCTGGCTTTGAACTACA
>NC_141548.1:97192500-97332500 GCF_021556685.1 Rattus norvegicus
AAAACTGCATGGTATTGGTACAGAGACAGACAGATAGACCAATGGAATAGAATTGAAGACCCAGAAATGAACCCACACACCTATGGTCACTTGATTTTTGACAAAGGAGCCAAAACCATCCAATGGAAAAAAGATAGCATTTTCAGCAAATGGTGCTGGTTCAACTGGAGGGCAACCTGTAGAAGAATGCAGATCAATCCATGCTTATCACCCTGTACAAAGCTTAAGTCGAAGTGGATCAAGGACCTCCACATCAAACCAGACACACTCAAACTAATAGAAGAAAAACTAGGGAAGCATCTGGAACACATGGGCACTGGAAAAAATTTCCTGAACAAAACACCAATGGCTTATGCTCTAAGATCAAGAATCAACAAATGGGATCTCATAAAACTGCAAAGCTTCTGTAAGGCAAAGGACACTGTGGTTAGGACAAAACGGCAACCAACAGATTGGGAAAAGATCTTTACCAACCCTACAACAGATAGAGGCCTTATATCCAAAATATACAAAGAACTCAAGAAGTTAGACCGCAGGGAAACAAATAACCCTATTAAAAAATGGGGTTCAGAGCTAAACAAAGAATTCACAGCTGAGGAATGCCGAATGGCTGAGAAACACCTAAAGAAATGTTCAACATCTTTAGTCATAAGGGAAATGCAAATCAAAACAACCCTGAGATTTCACCTCACACCAGTGCGATTGGCTAAGATCAAAAACTCAGGTGACAGCAGATGCTGGCGAGGTTGTGGAGAAAGAGGAACACTCCTCCATTGTTGGTGGGATTGCAGACTGGTAAAACCATTCTGGAAATCAGTCTGGAGGTTCCTCAGAAAATTGGACATTGAACTGCCTGAGGATCCAGCTATACCTCTCTTGGGCATATACCCAAAAGATGCCTCAACATATAAAAGAGACACGTGCTCCACTATGTTCATCGCAGCCTTATTTATAATAGCCAGAAAATGGAAAGAACCCAGATGCCCTTCAACAGAGGAATGGATACAGAAAATGTGGTACATCTACACAATGGAATACTACTCAGTTATCAAAAACAACGAGTTTATGAAATTCGTAGGCAAATGGTTGGAACTGGAAAATATCATCCTGAGTGAACTAACCCAATCACAGAAAGACATACATGGTATGCACTCATTGATAAGTGGCTATTAGCCCAAATGCTTGAATTACCCTAGATCCCTAGAACAAACGAAACTCAAGACGGATGATCAAAATGTGAATGCTTCACTCCTTCTTTAAATGAGGAAAAAGAATACCCTTGGCAGGGAAGGGAGAGGCAAAGATTAAAACAGAGACTGAAGGAACACCCATTCAGAGCCTGTCCCACATTTGGCCCATACATATACAGCCACCCAATTGGACTAGATGGATGAAGCAAAGAAGTGCAGACCGACAGGAGCCGGATGTAGATCGCTCCTGAGAGACACAGCCAGAATACAGCAAATACAGAGGCGAATGCCAGCAGCAAACCACTGAACTGAGAACGGGACCCCTGTTGAAGGAATCAGAGAAAGAACTCGAAGAGCTTGAAGGGGCTCGAGACCCCAAAAGTACAACAATGCCAAGCAACCAGAGCTTCCAGGGACTAAGCCACTACCTAAAGACTATACATGGACTGACCCTGGACTCTGACCCCATAGGTAGCAATGAATATCCTAGTAAGAGCACCATTGGAAGGGGAAGCCCTGGGTCCTGCTAAGACTGAATCCCCAGTGAACTAGTCTATGGGGGGAGGGCGGCAATGGTGGGAGGGTTGGGAGGGGAACACCCATAAGGAAGGGGAGGGGGGAGGGGGATGTTTGCCCGGAAACCGGGAAAGGGAATAACACTCGAAATGTATATAAGAAATACTCAAGTTAATAATAAAAAAAAAATGCATTTCATTTCTTTCCCAAAAAAAAAAAAAAATAAAGTTGGAGAAAAAAAAGAAAAAGTAAAAGAAAAAGAAAAAGAAATTGATACTTCACCAGCATGTGTGATTCACTGGAGGAAAAAGAAGTTAATTTTCATTGCAAATAGAATATTCTAATAAAATCCATGTAAGGTTAATAAATTTCAAAATATCTTATAATCCTAATTAGTCATGATTCTACATTCTGAAGTTGTGTATATTTCCATTAAAACAATGTGAATATATTTTAATCACATATAGGTAAGACAATTACCTGTGTGTCTCTTTCAAAAAATGGTTTTGAAATATTTATAGATTTTTTTACTAATAATTGTTATTTTACCTTTATACTACTGATACAAATAAATGCAGTGTACAAACAAAGTTTAAGTATTTGGTAAATCAAAATTAATTTGAGAAAAACAAACGAGACGTTCCAGAGACTCTTACACTTGGTTCCCTCTGCTATAGTGATTCATTTTTTAAAAACTCCTTTTCATGTTATTATTGATTATTAGGGAATTTCACATCATGATCCCCAATCACACTCACTTCACAGTCCTCCCAGGTCCACCTCCACTCTTATGATTTACCCTTCCATAGAAGAAGAGGAGGAGGAGAAGAAAATAATAATAATAATAATAATAATAATAATAATAATAATTAAGAAGTCCGATTTCTGTTGCCCGTATAATCAGTGGAGCATGGTCAAACTCCCTATTCTAGGAAACTCAGTCCTTCCCCAAATGGACCCCTGTAAATGTCATCAGATATGTGGAGCTACACTTCAGCACCCTTATTACAATTTTTAGAAGTTCTATTCAATGGCTTTCTGTCTAGGCTTTACTTCTTTAGGGGAGTGGGAAGGGGTGACTGTAGGGGGTGTCTTACAGACCTATGTCTCTCCGTGGCTGTGTTGATATACATGGCCCTTGGTCATGTGGCTGTCCAGGTTTTGTGCTGACAGCTGAAGTCATGTTGATGTGAGTGGCTTGTAGTGTCCCTGAGGACATGTCAATGTCTTTATCTGTGCTGCCACCGAAGGGTAATAGTGTCCATGGCTAGTGCTACAGAAGAAAGCCACGTTGGTGTGTGTGGTCTGTCCTGCCACAAGAGACCATGCTGAGGTCCTTTGCATGGGCTGATGCTGGCGAACACGTGGGTGTCCATGATCTGTGCTCCCCCTGAAAGGTGACTCCAGCAAAAATGTTGTCCTTTTCTGCCATTCTGTTTCCTCAACCTTCATCAAGGTACAATCCTGTGTTGAAGGGTGTCATAGATTTAGCAAAAGATCCTGCATACATGTTCCCCCTACATGTGAGAGAAGCCGTGGAGAGTGCGGAGAGTGTGTGCAAGCGTAGCTAGCATGGCAGACGTGCACCCATAACAACAGAAATCACAAGAGAGTGTGGAGCATCGTGTTTTCATTAGATTCGTAAGTGGGCTCCAAAGCTCCCCATCCTGATGCTCCAGGGCCCAGTTTGTAGAGCTATGGGATGTGGTAAGATTTAGAAACTTTGGGGCAAAGATGGCAACAGAAGGAGTTAGGTGACAGAATGCATTGACCTATTGGTATACGCTGTGACCCAATCTGCTCTGCCTTTCCTTTCCAGCTTCCTGGTAACCATGCGTGATCAAATTCACTTTACCATCCGTTCCCACATGATACTGTTCCTTACCACAGGCTCGAAACCACCACCTGAAGCTCCTGATAACATGAGGTTAACTAAGTCTTCTCAATTTTAAGTGACACTTTGCCAGAGTAACAGAAGACTGAATAACAGTGTGAATACTTTTTTAAATGAGACTCAAGGCCATACATCAAAATTCATATATTTTTTGCAAATAACATGGTTTAATAGATATCAACATGTGAAAGATAACCTAACAATAGCATGGTAGAAATCAAAGATTGTCTAGAGTATGAGTAACACTATTAAGCCTCTTATAGCTAAAAGATATATTTTTTTCAATAAAATATATGGAATAATATAATATAAATTATGCCTTCATGCATATAAAAGAATTCACAAATTTGTTACAAGTGTTTATACACATAGACTTACGCATAATTTTATTTGCAGCAAAGTTAATATTGATGAAGCCTGCCTCCCTTTGATAGCACTAACGGTTGTATGGCCAACCCCACATGCTACCTGACTCTCGCTCGCTTGTGCCACTGCTATTTTCTTATTGTTTCTGATTATTTATGCACTAATAAGATGAAGCATCACTATTAGATTTTCAACCAGAAAGCATTTACACAGAATCTCAGAAAGCACACCCCCTATTCTAAGTTAGCCTGTCTAATCGGGCAGAATTAGCTCTGCCAGTGTCTACACCATGCCAGAAAACAAACTACTGTTCCTTCTAAGGAAGTTCCATCTGTTTATCCATCTACTTCCCATTTCCATTAGGCTTTTCTTACTTATTGTTCTTGTTGCTGTTGTTGTTTTGTTTTTTAAGGCCATGTTTCTGTATCTCTGGTTGTCTTGGAACTTGCTTTGTAGACCAGTTGGCCTTGAACTCAGAGATCCACTAGCCACTGGCTTCAGAGTACACGCACACTTGATGACTATCTGATAAATTCTTCTTAAATTCAACAAATATTTAGGCTTTATGAAAATCATTGTTTCAGTCACTATAGACATATTAATTCACAAATCCAGTTTCTACTTTCTTGAAAAGTTTATTATTTGGAATGGAGGGACACACAGAAGGGACACAGAAAATTGAAGTCAGAATGCTGATGGATGTAAGTGCTACTAGGACAGAGTGGCATTCTTCCAAACTGAGAATCTGCATGCTTAATTTGAGAGCACATTTAATGCAACTTAACATGACTATATTACTTAGGAATTGCCTCAGGTTTAATTCATGAAAATATGATATCATGTCTGAATTAATTATTTCCAAGAATCTTGTACAGTGCCACAATGTGTGTTCACAAGTCTCCAGACTGTTGTCGTCTTTGTATTCAGTTGTTCTTACATGGTGGCCCATTCTGAAGGCCACAGGACAGACATTAGAAGTGAACTTCCTGTTCTCTACTCTAAGACTAGAAGAGTAGGAAGAGAAAAATGTCCTTTTTGATAAGTCAATCCTTAATGACAATTTTTTTCATTTTTTTGAAGAAATATCATCCCATAAATTTTGCTTGCATAAATTGGACAACAAAGATGACAACTATAGTGTTTCATCTGAGAACGCCAGTGTCTGGAATAGAATCAAGATTGTGTCACTAAGGAAACATGAGTAATGAATATTTGGAAAGTCCCCAGTCCTCCCTGACACTAGAGTACCAGATTTGAGACTTCCATACCACAGAAGGGATTATTTCTTTCTAATCTCAGCATCCCAGCACAATTGGACAAGTATTAGAGGTTCTAAAAAACAAGGAACTAGGAACAAATAAAGGAGTGAAAGGTTTCTATTATATAGACAGTATTTACTTCCCTGGTGTGTGAAACAGGGAAGGATCCTCAGGCAAAGTATCTAAGTTAGAGAGTCTAATTTAAATAATTCAAAGGCCTGTAGACTTTAGTAAGTCCTCAAGGATAGATAAAGCAAAATCTTTTATAAGGATGTTAAAAGACATTATAATCTGCAGACTTATATGAAGCCAATCTAGACTAGAGTTCTGTATCATGTGACAGTTATAAGCAAATCACTCAGGGAATCCTTAATAGAAAATGAAGGCCTTTTAAAAGCCAGACATTAAAATGCAAATTATCAAATTATTCTTCAAATAATTAAACACTTATGTATTAAGTTAATACTGTATGTCATTTCTATTTGGAGAATAATATGCTATCATCTACAGAAGTTGAACATAATTTTAAAGAAGTCCAAGTGCTATCTTCACAGATCTAAGTTCACAGAACAACATTGTTATACTTTAGCTAGCAAGGCAAACACTGTGAACATGTTCTATAAAAAGGAGATCCTGCTTTTCCTGAGATGTTGATATCTAAAAAAAAACATGTGTTTATAGAGAATCAGTAACTATTTTCTATCTCCAACGTTCATATGAATCCTTAAGCTTTTTATTTGTGGTTCTAGCTCCTAGAAAAAAAGCAATCAAAATATCTAAAAATACTGTCCATGATTCTATGAGGACTGGTCTCTTATACATAATCAACATTATTCTTGTAGTAGTAAGTCATCTGTGACATTTAATCGGTTCCCCTGTTGAGACCTGAACTACCAACACCCATAACTGTAAGCAATAAATTCCCACTGTTTAGAGATTGTCCAATTGTTAGACACTTGGTGTAACAGCACAAATAGAGTTAAACAACATCTCTGTTATCTTTGGTATATGATAAAAATATGTTTAAAATAGCTAACATACATTTTAATATAGGAAATGTGAGTTTTTTATGACAATGTTGCTATCAGCAGATAATTTCTTGTCAATTTTATTCATTAAAAATGTTTATGGAAGCTCTAGAGAACAATGCTGGCACTGTTAATCAAAGTCTCTGAAATTTACTGGACTACAATTATACAAATTTATTATAAAAAGAGATTTTTCTAAGGCTTTGGTCTCTAAAGTTATGTTATACTAGGCGATTGTTAGGCTTCAAGTCTCATTTGTCTTGAACGACTAAGAAATTCACCATGTAAAGATTTATCAAAGCTGGTATATAGAAATGGAGCAATGTCTATCTTTATTTTTCATTTCATTTGCTAACAAAATGTATTCACTTTAAAAATATTTTAAAGTTTAAAAGGTTGTGGTGTTTTAAATATGCTTGGCACTAATAGGGGGTATGGCCTTGTTGGAGTAAGTGTGTTACTGGTGGGGCAGGGGTGTGGTTTGAGACCTTCCTTTTAGCCATGTGAGAAACAGTCTGCTCCTGATTTCTTTTGCATGAAGATGTAGAACTTTCAGCCCCTTCTCCAGTGCCACACCTTCCTGGACAGTGACCTGCTTCCTGCTATGACGATAAAGAGCTGAACTTTGACTTGTAAGTCAGTACCAATGAAGTGCTGTTCCTTATAAGAGTTGCCTTGGTCATGATGTCTGTTCACAGCAGGAAAACTTAAACCCAGCCAATACTTGAAAAGTAGGGGTTAGGAAGACCAAGAATTCAAGGATGTCCTCATCAACATATATATTGAGACTAGCCTAAGCTCGAGAGACCTTGCCTCAAATGTATAAGTAAATAAATGTAAGAACATTTGACGCTAATTACATGAAGTGCTCATAAAGTATTGAACACAGAGAAATATGCAATAGAATCCACAAACTAGGACCAACACTAATCACTGTATGAATGTGTATATACATATTTATTTTAAAACAGATTTGTTGTCCTGATGCATTGCAAGTTTTAATACTTAATAGTATATTCCAAACAATATTTTCAACTTTTTAAAATTTTACGTTTAGTTCTGAACTGATATCTATGTAAGCATTTTACATATGTTTATTTATGTATTCATTTTACATCCTGCTCCCTGCCCCCGTCCTGTACCCCCATCACAGAGTCCTTCCTTGCCCCTCACCCCTTCTCCTCTGAGAGGTTACCCTGTATTCCACTACCCTAGTGCATCAAGTCTCTGCAGAGTATTAGGAGTGGTTTTAAGGTCTGTAAGCATTTGACAATACTCACCGCTTTATACTTTTGATACTTGCAAAATATGTATTTTTTCAAGTCAATAATATTATCTATCCAGTCACAAGGCTTTGTATTTACAAAATAAGAAGGAAACCTTTGACTTCACAAATTTGCTATGAGACTTTTCAGCAGACATCTGCTATTGACTCTGAACCCTGGGGAATTTGAGGAACTTGAGAGACATCATCTTCTCTCTGGTCTCTGTTGACACCAAACAACTTAGCCATAGGTGGGCTCTTAAGGTCACAGCCTGGGGAGAGATCAATAAAAGCTGCCAACAAAGCTCATGTTGTTTTCACAAAGAATTCACAAGGTGAATGAGAACTCAGTGTGTGTCAAGCATGGATTTCTGTGTCAGTTACGAAGACAATAACTTCAACATTTAAGAATGCAAAAATCTTCAGAGAAGCATCAGTTTTCTTGCGTCGTACTTATGAAGGCATAATTCATGCTATTTACTTGTATGCGATTCACTTCTACATTCTCAGAGTTTGGCTTTATGAATATCATAATACCACCATCTTAATCACAGTAGCCAATGTAACTGTTACCCACTGAAGTTTCCTTGCATCCTTTTAAATATATGCAAGTAGATGTGTTTGTCCTCGGAATATTTAACATAACAGCAACTCTCAGCACCTTATGCAGGCATGGTGTCTGCACTCATCACAATTTATTATACAGAGAAGCATCTCTTATGAAGATCTGGAGAAGCTTTTATCTATAGGCACAAGCATAAATATCCCCTGTAAGGTCTAGGGATCATCATCACAGGAGAGTCAGGGAAGGCAACTATAAGAGGCAGAGTATAGGGAGAAGGGATATGAAATGCTATCTTCTGGGCAGGGTCATCACAATCTTCAAGCAGCTATGGTCGCTTTCAATGGGCCTGCACAAGGCTAGAAATATCAGTGGTCAATTATGGATAAGGGAGGGCTGAATCCCTGATGAATTATTTACTACTGATAGATTCTTAGAGAAAGACAGTCACTGTCTTTATTTATACACTTACTGAGGAGCCCATGCGGCTACAGTGCATAGTTCTGAATCCATGGTCAGTAGCAATAGGCCTAAAAAATAATCATAAGTGTGAGAAAGGGCTTTAGGAAAGATAAGGAGTAATATGGGTGAGGCAAAGAAGGCAATAAAGTAAGCACATTGCATCATACATCCATAAAATTATCAAAAAATAAGCTCATTAAATCTTTTGGAAAGAATGAAAAATTACATTCTCAAAAGAATTTTGAATGCACAGTATCAGATTAGGTATAAGCTCTAGGCTGTTGAAAAACAAATTGCAAGAAATTATTTCTTCTGCATACAGTAAACTTTATACCCTATCACTATTGTCTGCTTCCTGTAACCCTTGGCAACCACCATTCTAGTCTGCATTTATGGATGCATTTTATACAACTCATGTAAGGGAATGCCAGCAGTACTTATCCCTCTGTAACTGGTTTAATTCACTTTTCACTGCATTCCTAAATTTACACAGTTGCCATATATGGTAGCATTTTCTTATTTTTAAAGACTGAATTATATTTAAAATATATTATATATGTGATATAATATAGATTATACATATAATCTGATATATACATATTTCAGATAATGTATATTATTGAAAATCAAATCTCAAGAACTTTTCTTTTGCATGCATACACACACACACACACACACACACACACACACACACACGCACACACACACATACATATGTATATATATCAGATTTTGCATCCTTCCAGTTGTCAATAGACTTTTGGCTTGTTTCCAAATATGGTTTTTTAAAATAATATTTTAATAAAAAGAGATTGCAGTAACCAATGTGAGAAACTAGTTTCTACTCTTTTTATAATATATATGTAGAATTGGAAACATATCATCTTGTAGTTGTACATTTACTTTTTAAGAACATAAGATGAAATATTTTGTTCCATGGGTCGTCTAACACCAAAATCCCTAAATGGCTATAAAAAAAACTTCAAAACAAAGCCTATGAGTAGAGATAAGGAGTGAGATTGTCAGTCATTAAAGTTAAACCAGCAGCAAACTGTAGCAACTTAAGTCTTATGATGGCACAGCTTAAAAATAAGCACTAAAGGCATGCATATAAACTGGAAGAAAAGTATTAATATTACATATTTTGAAAGAAAATCATAACACTGCTCCTAGTGGTAAATAATATATTTCCATAGTTGTTTAAAGAGGTAAGAAAAATGTCAGTAAATTTCATATTCCTAGCTCTGGGGATTAAAAAAAAAAATCCCAGGGGTAGAAAGAATTGGGGGAAGGGAGGGGAAACCAGGAGAGGGGATAACATTTGAAATGTAAATACATAAAATATCCAAGAAGAAAGAAGGAAAAATTTCCCTAATATGTTGGATATACTGACTTGACCCCAAAAATACATTTGACCACTGTGGCATATTTTAAGCTACAAATGGGAAACTTGTGGCTCAGTACTGGGGAAATCAGCAGTAAGGCCCAGATACACAATATCAGTTGCTATATCCAACAAAACATATCAAAAATAAGCAAATGTATACAGTAAGACTTCATTTCCCATGCTACTAAGTTTTTCACAATGGAAGAGTGGGAAATGAGAGAAGGAACCAAATACAACATAGTCCCCAAGAACAGACTCCAGAGACATAGTTCTTCTATGGCAAGCTGCTATGTTTCCAGTTTCTAATAATACCATTAAAATACCTTAGAGAATTCAAGATTTATACAATGTTTACTGTGTTAATTAATAAAATATAATTCATATATTTAGTTAAGTCAAGGGAAGCAAGGCCTGAAGGTACAGTTACTAGTTTACAATAGTTCTTAATTTGGTTTGAATCACTATTACTGATATAAGCTATCTTATTTCAAGTTATAGTAATTTTAGCTATTGCTTTTAGAAAGGTGAACTATTTTAATAAGACTGGACTTACACTGCCATTTCATAGAATGCTACATTATATAGCCACTAACCTTAAGTAGCTGATATATTCATGTTGGTTTTTGTCAAGAAAATACTTTAGAAATTTTCCCATATTTGTTTGGGTTAAAAATGTATTTACAGGTGGAATTTTGATGGGGATTGCATTGAATCTGTAGACTGCTTTTGTAAGATGGCCATTTTTACTATGCAAATCCTGCTGATACATAAGATCTTTCCATCTTCTGAGATCTTCAATTTCTATCTTCAGAGACTTGACGTGCTTGTTTAATGTCACACCAAGACATTTCAGAGTACACATGGGGAAAGCCATGGTTCTAACTGGAAATGTAGCAGATGATTGCCTTATCAGGCATCACTAGGAGGAAATCCCTCTAGTCTTTGGAAGTTTGATGGATGACCCACCCAGGGTAGGGGAATGCTAGGGTGCTGAGGCAGTAATGGGTGGGCAGGAGGGAACATCCTCATAAAGGCAGGGGGGAGGGGATGGGGGTTTGTGGAGGAGAAACTGGAAAGGGAGATAACATTTGAAATGTCAATAAATAAAATACAGTAAAAAATGAAAAATATTTTTATCAAAACAGGAAAAGAGTGTATTTACAGAGTAGAAAATGAAAATGTATCACTTTGAAATATCATGTATATATAAAGACTGCTTCCTAATATACCAATGTAAGAATAAAATCAAAAATGTTTTCATGAGTATAGGAGACAAATTTGAATATAAATATATATGTTAACATATATAAAATTAACAATATAGCTATATATACAATATATGTACATGCATGTATGTGTGAGATATATATATATATATAATATCTATATTATATATAGATATATTATACTAGCTGGTTTTGGGTGTCAACTTGACACAAGCTGAAGTTATCACAGAGAAAGGAGCATCAGTTGAAGAAATGCCTCCAGGAGATCCAGCTGTAAGTGATCACCCTGGAGGATCCAGACAATTGTGGGTGATACCATCTCTGGGCTGGTAGTCTTGGCTTCTATAAGAGAGCAAGCTAAGCAAGCCAGGGGAAGCAAGCCAGTAAGTAACGTCCCTCCATGGCCTCTGCACCAGCTCCTGCTTCCTGACCTGCTTGACTTCCAGGCCTGACTTCCTTTGGTGATGAACAGCGATGTGGAAGTGTGAGCTGAATAAACCCTTCCCTCCCCAGCTTGCTTCTTTGTCGTGATGTTTTTTGTAGGAATAGAAACCCTGACTAAGACAAATTGGTACCAGCACAGTGGGGTATTCCTGTGACAAACTGATCATGTTTTGAGGAGGACTGAGGAGGACTTTGGAACTTTGAGATAAAGGAGCCATTGGGATGTTAAGAGCTCTGTGGGATGCTCTGTTGGAGCTTGGAAGAAATGTTGAGAACAGTACAGAAGATCAAGGCCTAGTTTGTGAAATTTCAGAGGGAAGATTAAAGACTCTTATGAGGGCTGTTAGTATTTTGATTGTGAAGATTCTGTGATTTTGGCTAGCTGGGGCTGAAGAATCAGCTGTGATTAACAAGATACCAGATCTGCTAAATCAAAAACTTTGCATCACTGGGACTATTGATGCTGGTCAACTGGAGCTAAGAAATTAGTGGTGATTTAGAAGAGACCAGCATCACTAAGGTGAAATCTTCTGGAAAGTGTTTTCTGAAAGCACAGTGTTGGGAGCTATGCCCTTAAAACCCTCCATTATTTATGTTAATATTAGAATTAAGTATGACTGGATTCATGGAAAATTCTCAGCCAGCTGCAGAAGGTTAATACAAATCTGGTGGTCAGGATGTCTAATGATATGACAAACTTGTGACCTTTCTGAGAAACTAACATCCTGTTGACATCAGCTGACCACAAGAGTACAGATGTATAGATGTTTCCCACTTCCCTCTTCCTTCTGTTACCCCTGCTATGGTATAAATTTAGCCTTGGAAAAAAAATAAAATTTGTCACCTTGATCAGTCTTGGTGTCCTTCGAGTCTCTTTTCCCCCATTCTCTCCTAGATAGTCCCCAACCTCCACTGACTGTCCTTCGGGCCAGGGCAGCACAGAGTCTGTTTTCCAGAGATAGCCAAGTTTGTACTGTGCTGTGTCTAGACTTGGTAATGTGTAAGAGTTACCCAAGGGGTACTGGTTTTGAAGGCATGAAGGGGCCATGAAGAGCAGCTGAGGCTGGGCACTGTGAGAGGCCATGGAAAGCCTTGGTAAATGTGCACCCTCAGTTGCAATTGATGGCCCAGAACTCAAGGGGTCATGAAAAGGAGTTGAGGCTTGGCACCATGAAGAGAGCCTATGAGAGGCTATTGGTGAAGCCTAGTTGCAGTGGAAGACAGCAGTGTTTTGGAGATGCCAGTACCATGAGAAGACCATCAAGAACAGCTGAACTGTGGAGTATAGGCAGCTGGAGCATAGAAGACAAGGTGTGGCTATGAAGCAGAGCTGGAAAAGTGACCCAAGCTCTTGGAGGAGCCCAGAAGATTGTGAGTGGATCCTGGACATTGGACAGTTAGAGTTTGACTTTGCCTTTGATTGTGACTGTGCCCTGATATTTTTCCCTCTTGAAGGAAGAAAGGATTTTAGTGGAGCCCACAGATACTTTGAAGTTTAAAAGACTTTGAACATTTTAAAGGGATTGAACTTTTAATAAGTAAAGACTGTGGGACTCTTAAAGTTATTTAGATCATGGGGATGAATAGGAAATTAAGGATTGAGGCTAATAGTGATGTGTTTGTGTGTCAACTTGACAAGGGGTCAATTACACTGGCTGGTTTTGTCTGTCAATTTGACACAAGCTGAAGTTATCACAGAGAAAGGAGCCTCCATTGAGGAAATGCCTGCAGGAGATCCAGCTGTAAGGCATTTTCTCAACTAGTGATTTAGGGGAGAGGACCCAGCCCATTGTGGGTGGTCCTATCCCTGGGCCGGTGGTACTCTTTCCTCCCCAACTTGCTTCTTGGTCATGATGTTTTGTGCAGGAGTAGAAATCCTGACTAAGACAAAGTCCTTTTTTTAAATCATATAAATCACAAAGCTCTTTGTACACCACAGATCTGGTTTCTATGGCTACATAGAGTAGAATGCATTTTATCAGACACAAACCCCATATTATAGGAATGGCCAAAAACGAGGGGAAAACCTGACACATGTGTCCCAGCATATGTAACCCAGATCAGTACATGATTGGAAGACAAAGGATGGAGAGGATTGTTAAAGCCAAAAATAGAAAATGTATAGAAACAAGACAAGATATATTTGTGTGCAGAAATTTTAGAATATTATATTAAATTCCAAGAACAAGAGAACAATCTGTACAAATCTGTGTGTTTCATCAAATACATTTTAAACCTAGCCTTTAATTATATAAAAATTAAAATTGGATAAAATCCCCTTCTCTTCTAGTACAATGGAAATATTAAGTACTTGCTCATTGTTATCTCAAAAGTTGTGACCAATTAAATAAGACAAATGAATAGGTAATAAGACAAATAGAAAATGTGTGCATTTTAAGAGCTTGTCAGCAATAGCAGAAACGGACAGTACTTTCTGTCCTTAGAAAGAGTATCAGTCATAATACTTGAGGAAGTGATGGTGAATTTACATGCAGTAGTCAGCATTAAAGTTTGAGCAAGTTAAAATTTTTCAATAGGAAAGGAAGGAAGAGAGATAAAGGATTTTAATTAACTGATTATAGTCATGTACAATAGAGCATTCAAAATTAAATATTTTGTTTAAAATAATATGCATTGAAGATCATGTGAAGGAATGAAATCAAAGCTACCTCTTGGTAAGAGCACCAACTAAGATAGTGAATTCTGAGTACAACCTAGAACAAACCTAGAACAGAAAGGAAGTATGCCTTCTATGATAAATCAAGAAGATATGAACCAGTCCTATTCATGAGTACTTAGGAAAACAATTCTGGTGTCAGGTAAAGAGATAAGAAGTCTATGGATTGCTTGCTAGTAGATAGACCGTCAGTCTCAATTAACTTGGATCCCCAAGATCTCTCAGACAGTGGACCACCAACCAGACAGCATACAACAGCTTATATGAGGACTGCCTGGTCTGGCCTCAGTGAGAGAAGATTCACCTAACCCTCAAGAGACTGGAGGTCCCAGTAAGTCTGGGTGGGTTAGGATGTGGGAAGTGGGGACATCCTCATGGAGACTGGGGGTTGGGGGACACTATGGGATGTGGAACAGTTGGAGGGTGAACTGGGAGGGGAATAAAATCTGGACTGTAAAAGAAAAAAACAGATTAAATTAAAAAAGGAATGTAAAAAAGAAGATGCACATTTAGTTTTATGGAAGATTTTTATAACTGTAAACAAAGAGAAATGATAAAATATCATTTATAGAAATTCATGAATATATAAATATTTAGGGTCTTTCATTCATTTTTTTTTGCACAGATGAGAAGGCAGACAGGCTATAAAAGATATGGGTAAGTCTGGAGAAATGGCAGCATCTGAGGACGTTGCTCAATAGTGTACAACAAAGCCAAAGATTTCAGTGGAATTTTCTGGAAACACTATGAAGACACCTAATACAGGATGCTGCACTTGAGCTCACAGTTTTAGATTTCTTTGGTTTCTCTTGATGAAACTAAAGTTTCTGAGTTGAAACTTTAGCAATAATTTTATTGTTTTTAGTTATTGGAAGGGATGAATACACCCAGAGCAAGGGGAAAGAAATGAAAAAAAAACCTTTAAATATTCATAGTAAAATCACAGCAGGATTCACTGAGTGGGCTATAAGCCCTTTAGTATTGTAGGCACATGGGGTATAATAAGTCATATCATAAACATGCACACACACACAACTCACACACACTAAATCACGCACACACACACAATCACATACACAGGCTCAAAAACACACACACACTAACTCACATACACACACACACACACACTCAATCACACACACACACTCAATCACACACACACTCACACTCATACACACACACATACACGCTCACACACACAATCACACACACATACACACACATACACACACACTCACATTCACTCACACACACAGACACTCACTCACACACACAGACACACACACACACACACACACACACTCACACAAGAGGCAAGCACAAACCCTCCAAAGATTTTACATGTTTTATATTTCGAGCAATGAAAATCACCCAAGTGATTAAGTTATAATTAAACTGTGGAAAAGGAAGATTAATATTCTTACAGGAAGAATAACAGCCTATTAAAAGTATATATATATATGCATATATGATAAAATATAAAAGCGTATTTTAAATATATATACACAATGCATGATTATGAAATGAAAAACTATAAAATGAATAAATAGTTTAAGAAAAATCATGAATAGGCAGGTAAGAGAATTTTTAGGCAGGGAAACTATGGTTATTAAGAAGCTAATGGTGTCCAGACATTGTTACATATTTGCCAAACTCCAGGACAAAACAGTAAGAATCTTAATGTAAACTATAGACCTGGAATGACACAGATGCGTCAGTGAAGGGCTATCAATTATAAACCTGTAGCTATGGTCTGAAGTATTGATAAAGA
Organism: Rattus norvegicus; assembly: GCF_021556685.1. Taxonomy (NCBI): domain Eukaryota; kingdom Metazoa; phylum Chordata; class Mammalia; order Rodentia; family Muridae; genus Rattus; species Rattus norvegicus. The sequence goes on from NC_141548.1 coordinate 97,208,547, forward strand.
AAGAAAGAGTGTGTGTTTAGTAAAATGGAATGTTTAGAGACATTCTGTGCTTTTTTTGTAATTTTGTTATGTAGCTAAATGGCTCTACTAGTAAAGCTATCACCATAATGCCAAAACATTAATGCAGTATAAATGTAAAATGTTGACCTATTTGGATGAGGAATGAAAAGAAATTGAAGAGTTATTCAAAAACAGGAGATCATGGGGAAAAGAAATCAAAAGCATCCAGAGTTCTAACTTAGAATATAATTATGTTTATTGTGTTTCAAAGTAAGAGTATTGGAGGAGCAAAACCACGTTGGAGGAGTCAGCCTTGAGAGCATAGTTATTTCTCATTTCGGAAAATACATTTGTCATATTCAGTAACGATGACTGGATACTATCGAAGGCAAACAAAGAGCCTTGTCACAGTGAGACAACAGTGAAAACACTGTTGACAGCTACATTTGTCACTTCAAAGCTGGATACACGGTGTAAGGCAATGTCTTGGTTGAGGTTTCGATTACTGTGAAGAGACACCATGACCAAGGCAACTCTTTTTTTTCTCATTGGCTATTTTATTTATTTACATTTCAAATGTTATCCCCCTTCTCAGTTTGCCCTCCACAAACACTCTATCCCCTCCTCCATCCCCCCTGCTTCTATGAGGATGCTCGCCCACCCACACACTAACTCCTGTGAGTGCCCTAGCACTCCCCTATGGTTAGGGTTAGGGTTAGGGTTAGGGTTAGAGTTAGGGTTAGGGTTAGGGTTAGGGTTAGGGTTAGAGTTAGGGTTAGGCTTAGGGTTAGGTCATTGAGCCTCCATACCCAGCAAAAGGAAGAGAGAACCTGTAGCATATTCAGTGGATATGAATGGGCCCCTGTTGAGGAATGGGGAACATTCACCTATCTCAAAAATATTAATCCAGAATTGCTCCTGTCAAAAGAAAATGCAGGGACAGAGTAGAGCAGAGACTGAAGGAAAGGCCATCCAGAGGCTGCCCCACCACCTAAGAATCCATCAATCTGCAGATACCAAACCCAGACACTGTTGCTAATGCCAAGAAGCACTTTCTGACAAGAGCAGTACATCTGTCCCCTGAGAAGCTGTGCCAAGGCAACACTTACAAAGGACAACATTTAACATCCATGTAGGCACTGGAGTTACTGAGAGCACTATATCTTCACACAAAGGAAGCCAGGAGCAGAACTGTTTCCAGGCAGCCAGGAGGGGGGATCCTAAAACCCAACCCCAGAATGACATACTTCCTCCAATGAGGCCACCCCTACTCCAACAAGGTCATACCTCCTACTAGAGCCACTCCGTGGGTCAAGCATATCCAAACTCCCACAAAGAGACATAGATGAATGCAGTAGCGATCCCTGCCAATTTGGGAGTCAGGGAGAATACTGAGTTGTCCTCTGCAAATCCATAGGAACACGTTATAGGCTTGCTTCCTACTTTAACTATCCCTAGAAAAGAGAAGTTCCTCAGTCATTCTTACAGTGTCTTCATATTGAGATGCCGCTCTCTCTCCTCCCTTTTCCTTTTCCATTAATTCATTTATTCCCTTTGTATCCCGATAACAGCCCCCCATCTCCCATTTCCCCATCCTACATCCCTTCTCCTCACCCCTCTTCTTCACTTCTGAGAATCATAAGGTTCTCCCGGGATACCAAACCTACCCTGGTACCACAAATCATTGCGGCACTAGGAACATCCTTTTCCACTGAAGCCAGACAAGGAAGATCAGTTAGGGCAGCAAGGTACACAGGCAGGCAACAGACTAAAGGTAAGCCTCTGCTCCAGTTGTTGGGAGACCCTCATAAAGACCAATCTACACATCTGTTCTTTGGTTGGTGGTTCCGTCTCTGGGAGCCTCAAGAATACAGGTTAGTTGACTCTGATGGTCTTCATGTTGAGTCCCTACCCCTTTTGGGCTCCTCAATCTTTCCAACTCTTCCACAAGAATTATTGAATTCCATCTAATGTTTGGCTGTGGTTCTCTGCATCTGTTTCAGTCAGCAATTGGGTGGAGTCTCTCAAAGGCAGTTAGTTATGTTGGGTTCCTTTCTGTGAATCCTGGCTAACATGTACAAACATAACCTGAGGCTCCAAGGTATTTAAAATAGAAAGCAAGCCTATAATGTTTCCCTGTTGATCTGCTAAGGACAGCTGGGTACTGTTGGGCATTTCATTTATGTGTATCCATGGTAGTTTGAATATTCTTGGCACTTAGTGTGGCCCTGGGTGGGAGATATGACCTTGTTGAAGGAAGTGTATCCTTGTGAGCTTTGAGACTTTCCTCTTAGCTGCCTAGAAACAGTTCTGCTTCTGGCTTCCTTTGGATGAAGATATAGAACTCTCAGCTCCTCCAGTGTCATGCCTGACTGGATGCTGCCATGATTCCTGCCTTGATGATAATGGACTGAAACCTCTGAGCCTGTAAGCTAGCTCTAATTGAATGTCCTTTATAAGGGTTGCCTTGGTCATGGTGCCTCATCAGAATAATGGAAATCCCAACTAAGACAATCTTACACAGGACACCTGTGTATCCTGTTTCGAAGCGACAAATGTAGCTGTCAACAGTGTCTTCACTGTTGTATCATTGTGACAAGGCTCTCTTAAGCTAACTCCATGCTACGAATATAATTAAAATATTTTTAAAACAAAGTATGTTTTTTGCTTACATCCAGATCACTTGTTTTAGATTTTGTGAAATAATTATAATAGTCTCTTTTGAAATAAGAGATGATCTTTCACTTAAGGAGCCTATTTTAAGAAGATCTGCTTATTATTTGAACCCTTGTTATAAAACAATAATGCAAGATGGAAGAAAAGGTTTCTGTCAGTAAACCTGATAATACCCTCCCTCCTATCAGAAAAAATATAAAAATCAAATAAAAGTTTACTCCATCCACATAGCAACAGCAAAAAATAATAATAAATTGTAAAACATGCATTGAAAATACCATGATGTGTGTTTGTGTGTGTGTGTGTGTGTGTGTGTGTGTGTGTGTGTCCATTTTCGTCCAACAAAACAACTCCAGGCATTAGAGAAAATTTTCTAAGAAACTGTAGCCAAAAACTCAACACAAGGTTGTAGAGAGATCCAGCAACAGGGCTACTTTTGCTGTAATACAGACACACCCTTAGCACGCACCTTTGGTCTAAAACAATGAAAGTGAAGTTATTTTGTAGAAGAAAGTATCCATGTTTGAAAGTGGTATCTGTGTGGCAGACAAAGTGATGAATCAGAGAAAGATTTGCCAGACGAGGCTATGCCCAACTCTCATGAGAAGAGAGGCAAGGGAAGCTACTTGATGGAGCAGCACAGTGACAGAGATAAGGTGGGTTTACTGGACACTTGTGGAGAGGCAGGCTGTACAAAGAGGTCAAGCTAGACATTGGTGAAGATAAGAATAAAATGAAAAAAAAAACCAAAATGAAAAGAAGCATATACTGTCAAAGTTAGTATTAGGCTAAGCAGAAAAATTCAGTCAGAGGGCAAGAGAAACTTCACTGAATCAGTCAGTTTGGAGGGGAGTTTCAGCCAGAACAGCTGAGCTAAACCAGCCAACAGAGTTCAGAGAGAACTAGAAAAGGTGAGTGTATTCAACTGTAAGTCTTAGAGGCTGAAAGTATTCTAGGCCTTGGTTAGATTGAACAGAGGCTAGGGACTTCCAGAACCAGGCCTAGGTTAATAGACTGAGCAGTAAGCCTCCAAGATAACAAATACATCAGGTGAATAAAAGTCATTTTTACCTAAGTTAATTTCCCCTGTTCTAATATTTTCTAGGTCTTGCAAATGAAGATAGAAACTAAGAATTCCAGTGAGGCCAGCATCAGTTCCGTTGCACTGGCTTAGCCTTAGTACACCACAGACATTCTGTTCATTGCCCCTAGTCGTTTGGGTAGTTGACCAAGTGGAGCAAGGGTTTAGATGGAAGAACCAATGGTTAATAGTTGTGAATATAGGACCTAGGTAGGAAAACAAGCTAATGGTAAATAACAGCAGCAGGCTCATTTTCTGTCACCTGGTCACCTTGCATTAATCGCGCTTTGTGCTAGCAAGTTCAGTCACTGCTTCTATCTGTGCTGGGTATTAGTGATTACCAGGATGACAGAATCTAGAATCACCTAGTAATGAAGTCTATGGGCCTTCTGACAGAAGGGCTTAGACTAACTGAGATAGGAACACCGACCTGAAATGTGGTCAGCACCATTCTATGGATTGAAATCCTGCACTAAGTAAAAAGCAGACAGGGAGCTGATAGCCAGCATTCATCTCTCTGCTTCCCAACTGTGGATGACATGTGACGAGTGGTCTCACATTCCTGCTGCTACGACTTCCCTACCATGAAAATCTTGAACCGTAAGTCAAGAATAACCATTTTACTTGGTTGTTTTTATCAGATATTTTCATCACAGCAGTGAGCATGGTCCATGGTACATTATTCTTCATGATCTGTCATCCTAAATGGAACCAGATAATTTTGTCATGGAGAGAAGGACAATGGGTCCTTATTAGGATAGACAGGATTCAAATTAAGTTCTAAAAGAATTTGCTTCATGTCGTAAATGCTTATCAATGTCCTGCTAGACTTTTGTCCACTGGGCAGAACTCAGACATTTCTGTCAATGATAGACCAATTTTCATGTTCTCGGACACATGACCAAATTCTGATGCTGTGGTTACATGAACAACATAGAACAGGAGATAGAGATACAGAAATGGAGAGGGAGCCTGGTTTGAGGCTTTACAAGTATATATTAAAAAATAGGAGACATATTTCTGAGTCTCAGGGACTAGGCAATACAAAATCATCTTAGTGGGGAAAACTCTCTTAAATGTGGAATTTCTATAACCATCATATTCAATTCCATTAATAATTTCATTACTGGAAATTTGTGAACCATAAACTTTGTAAATTGCAACACCACGTGGCCGAGAAGCCTTTTGTTTGGAAGCATAATGCAAGGGTACTTGAAGACACAACCTTTACTACATCCTAATCCTTCTGGTATAGGAAACATTTTCCATAAACCATGCAGACATCTATATGGAGACAGACAGAGAGAGAGAGAGAGAGAGAGAGAGAGAGAGAGAGAGAGAGAGAGAGAGGAAAAAGGAGAGGAAGAGGGAGAGGCAGAGGAGGAGGGGGAGGGGAGGGGGAGGGGGAGGGAGAGGGAGGGAGTTTTAAGTCCCCATATAACTGCTAAACAACACACAAAAGGGGTGAATAAGCAGACATAAGCAGTAAACAAAAGAAGAACTGTAAAGGCATAAACAAGACATCAGCTGTGGATGAGGTGTGGCTGCTGACTGCCAGGAAAAGAGATGAACCCACAATCAGTTTGCCGTAATCGCAGTAAGAGAAATGACTCATTCTGAGCAAGGACAGCCTCTGAAAGCAAAAAGAGTCATAAACAGACCTAGCAGTGATTATTAACTTCCATTTGTATACCGCACAGCACATTCCAAAACATTGCTACATGTTTTATCTCAGTCGAACTGGAAAACAATCCTGAAAGTTAGAATAGGTAGGTATTGCTCTCTTGTTTATATGCAAGGAAAGAAGTGCTGGGAGGTTAATTGAGCTGGCGAAGGTCGCTTTGCCAGTTAGAGAACCAGCAAGAATGGAAGCTGGATTTTCAAACTCTCAGCGCGATGCTTTTTAACTGCTCCTTGTTGCACACAGCAGTTTTGCTGAACAAAGAAATCCGTCACTGTGTACTACTTAAACAAGAGTGGTGTTTTTAGCCGTCGTCTCTATTAATAACAATGATGTCAGTTTCACCCTTCTGCATCCATGAAATCATAGCACCCCAGAGGTCTTCTAGTTCATCCACCATCAATCTGCCACAGCATTCTCCAGGCCTAGCTGGACATATTAACCTTTGAGCAGCCCCATCGCAATGTTTGTTCCAATTGATCTTGAGGACAAACATATAGTTCGGAGGAATTTATGGTGCATAGAATAATTTAGTTTTGCTTAGAAAACAGAATCCTCAATATGGGACATAGTGCAATCATTTTGCATTAGGAATGATTGAGAATATGAGGTAATTTCAGAGTCTATGGTAGCTTATGTCATGGCTCTTTAGAAAATATGGTTCAAAATATAAATATAAGATAATATATCAAGTGTGTTTTCTGATGTAACATGGCATTCTCTATTACAAATACTCTAAATTAATTTCAGTTAAAAAAAACACTGCTAGAAGGAGAAATGGAAGAAAACCGGCTGAACTTGGGTATCTAGTCATGATCATTTAAACACCTATGGCCTTCACTGTTAATTGCCAAACAATATATTTTTTTCCCAGGCATCATTACTGGAGAAAGAAAACACTTGTGTGCACATCCAGGACAACTGAAACTCAAAAGCAAAACCACTTACTGCTATATCCTAATTATATTGGTTTTTAGAGTATTTTATATTTTAAAATAAAATGTCCTTTCAGTTGAATGCCTCAAGCACAATAAAATAAAATAAAATAAAGTAAAATAAAATAAAATGGACAGTGGAAGCAGAGAGGAACATGTGAAGGAAGAGAGCAGCTCCTCTGAGACAGCATGCTTCAGTTCGCATTCGAAAATATTTCAGGTTTTGAAGATCTACACTTCTCTTGTGACTGTTACGAGTAAATGAGGCTTAAAAGAAAGCTATATGACAATGTTCTCTCCCTACTCAGAATACTTGCAATTTGTCCTTCAGTCGGAGGCAGAAAAAAAAATGCTAGGAAAACTAAATTTGTTTAACGTTCTGCCTCTTTCCTCATTGGTCGCCTAATGTTTCTGATCAATTCAGCACAGACCGTTTCTGATTGATGGGTGCTATCCCTAGCTGGCTGCCGAGTGCTGCCCTCCTGAGACAGAGAGCAGAGGGACCATGCTTCAGTCACACCTCGAAACGTTCTCAGAGTTCCTGTTGCATACTTTACTGAGCAGTGCTTCCTCCCATTTGCTTTACTGAGCAAACTCCACCCCCCACGTGTTTGAGTTTCAAGGTAAATGGCAAGGACTAAATACCATGGAGAGGATGCAAGGCCAAAGGCATGATCTGCAGCGTCAACGAATTGAAATGATTCATAAACGTGGAGCTCTCAGCGTCTGGACTATGCCAGGTCTGCTAATGTAAACTCGGGTGTCCTGCTCACCTATGTAAATAAGAACACTGCCATTCAAAGAAACTGAGTCACACCTGACAGGTCCTTGAGTAACTCGGGGCATGCCTCTGCTTCTGAAGCATTCCTGGTATGGTTAGTAACAGATGGCAGCCTCGCCAGACACATCCTTCTTACTAAGGAAAAGGAAGTTATCTTACTTAGTCTCATTTCTGACATACAACAAAAGAGTTGAGTCAGGGTAACTTATGAAGAAGGGAACTTATTTAGTTCACAGTCATTGAAATTCAAGAATTAGCGTATATTCAGATCTTGTTAGGGCCTCTTTAGTTGAGTTATAAATGGGAGAATTATGGTAGAAGCACATGCAACATAGAGAGATCACATGATGACACAGGTAGAGATTGAAGGGTCAGGTTTGTCTTTTCTATTAAAATACTCTTCAGTGGAAATGCACTGAGCTGCACCACTAAAATTTCATGAGTGCCTAACTGCCTTCTGCCTATAATTGGTTTCCTTTCTTTTCCAACATTGACACAAAAAAGGTCAAAACTCCAGCAAGCATTTGCCCGGGAGACATTTAATCTATAATAGAAGTGATTAAAAAGTACCATAACAATAGTCCAAGTGAATTAGAAATCAATATTCATGATGATCTATATTATTATAGTAATAACTTTAGAAGCATACAAACTTTTCAGGCAAAGTTCTATTTTAAATGCCTTGGATAAGCAAATTAAAGTACTTTTGAAGAATTGATGAGTTTTTTGGATCAGATGAGAATAATGCATTTGGTGTGGTACAATTTATGAACATTGTCAAAAATAAATAACAAAAATCCAACGGACTCAGCAAACATTGACAAAAATGCACACAAACATTTAACAGGTTTGTGAGTTTCTTTAGACAAAACTGATCTGCATGGCTATCCTCAGAACCAAAATAAGTGTCAGTACATGGAGCACAGTGGAAGCCAAGCCCTGCAGCTAGCAAGCTACCCAAACTTTGACCTCAAATGATTGTGTGACTTCTTAAAATTCTTATGAACAGCAGCTTCCTTTGGAGTCAAGATTGTTCCTCTGTGGAGAGTTACCTCATCTGTTTTTAAATTTGTTTATAAGTTAGGATGCAAAACAATAGATTATTTTAGGAAATTTTACCACATGCATGTGTTTATACTTTGTTCTTATTTATCCTCCTCCATAGTTCTTTGAATGAAAATGTTTCCCATAAGCTCATATATTTGAGTTCTTCGTTTCCGATTGGTGATGGAGTAGTTAGGAAGCACTAGAAGGCATGGCCTTGTTGGAAAGAGGTGTGTCTCTCAGAGTGGGCTTTGAGTTTGCAAATGCCCACACACATGGGGCCCCACTTCTACCCAACCTCTTCTCTTTCTATCTCTTGCTCATGGATCAGTTGTAAACTGCTGGCCTGCCTGCCACCATGATTCCCACTATGATAGTCATGGACTGACCCATGGAAAAGGTAAGCAAACCTCAAATTAAATACTTTCATTTATAAGTAGCCTTGATCAAGCTGTCTCTTCACAGCAATAGTAAAGTACCCATAACATCATTTCTTTGACTGTTCTCCCCTCATTCCGTCATCCTTCCTTTATCCCTCCTTCCCGATACCCTTCCACTGCCTCCAAATAGTTCGCCATTATTTCATGTTACATTCATTCTGTGCTATGATATCTCTTAATGTTGATATTTCCTTGAAGCTGTTCCCAGATAGATGTACAAATGACACAGATAAGATTACATTTTGATTGTAATTAATTCTAAGGCTTGGAAAAAATCATTAAATGTTTGTTGTGGAAAACTAGGGAGGTGTTAGCAATGACACTGTGTCTCCAAAGTATGATTATTGCACAATTCTAATGCTCTGCATTCCTACTAGTAACTCCCTATGTCAGGACAGATACTTGGGACAAAAGTATATTCTTATCAACACTAAAAATTAACCCATTATTTACTGTTAATGTGAGAGAAAATTGTAGAATTTTTCATTAAATGTTAATTTATACAAAGAAAGTTCACACCAAATTGAACTGTGTAGCATTGCTGCCTGCAAATTTTAACATTATGAATAAATGATTGTGAAAAAGAATGAAATAATATATAGAAAAATAACAATAGATCATTAAAGTAAGAGTTATGTTACTTAAGATCCCCATGCATTTTTCTTTTGTCTTTTGGTATGGTATCTCTTTTTGTATAGCTAATACGATAAATAGTACTGTTTTGTCATTAGCTATAATGCATCTTGAACATACTTGCAATCCTCAAAGCATTTTACAAACTTATATACACACACACAATTATCACTTAACAAATAGTAGTTACTTGAAAAATCAATCTCATTTTCCTCAAGTAATGTGTCTAGTGTTCTTGAAATATCTAAATGATAACAATATTTTTCTACTGATGCACAGCTTGATGACTGAATGCTGAATGAGTTACTAAAAGAATAATAAGAATAAGCATTTATATAACTTATACCACATGTTTTATTGATTTATAAACTTACATATTACTTATTCAGTACTTTTTCCACTTATTTTCTGGGTACATTTCTTATCTCCCAGCAACAAATTAAAATGTAACTCAATGTTATATTGTTGGTAACTTCCTAAGTAAATATTCAAATCTAAACATCCTGACAAAAGAGATTCTTATTAACTACTGTGCTGTGAATGAATTAAGCTCAATCATGAATAATTGGGACTACATAGTTTCTTAAAATTCCCATCATTTATTTTTAATGAAGTCCTTAGATATAAGAAAATTTACCATCATGTTTTACTTTGTGACTGCTTAATGGAATTTTGATAAAATATTCTTTAATTATGAATGCTGAAATCTTTCATTTAGTTCTGTATCAGTCTACACAATTCACTGACAATATCTTATTTCCTTTGTCTTAAGGATCTTGCCATATAAGACATCATTTGACAATGTTAGCTTCAGTACCTGCTTATATGTCAATGCCACAGTGCCACAGGGAAAAAGAAAACTAAAAATTGGGAGATTTCATCATTATAAATGCAATTTTCTCAACATCTCTTAAATGTACCTAACCCAAGATTGATAGCAGACTTAATGAACAATCTGTTCTCCTCTGCCTAACGTTTTATATAAAATGGAAACAACTGGAAATGTGTCAGAAATGCACTTACGACATTAGCTGAAAATGCTACTTTACCACATTAGTTGAAAATGTCATTGATTGATCGGTATTGCACTGTATTTGACCCCAGCAGCTACCTCTACGATGTGAGGCAGATGACATGTGAAGGAAACTTCAAGTAAAATCCATGCGGAAACAAAACCAACAGCTTTTCACAAGGAAAATGTCAATGTCTCTTTGAGGCAATATACCAATAAAGTGTCACTAAAGGAGACATCTATTTTGGACAATTATGTCATCTCATACCTTGAATATGCCAGGCATTCGTGTGTGAACCTTATGTATATATTGTTTTATCCTGCAGCTATAAATTATATCTGTTTTTCTCTAGCAACTTAGCAACTTAGGTAATGGATATTTATTGAGAAATTATTTCTACGTGACTTGATAGGTGAAATACTGAAGGAGGAATGGAGGTCATTAATGTTTTATGTATGGCAGCCCCAGATTAATTGGATGAAGCCATGCATGATGAACAGTTTATTTTTTTTGTTGTGTTCCAAAAACCACACCCTCTTTGATTTCCATTTTTATATTTTCTGAGGCTCAATATGAGAGTTGGGTGACCAAATCTAGTGGAAAGGGCCATCACAGTTGCCAAAAGCAGAAATACACCCAAATCATAAACATTGGGTTGAAAGAAGAATTGGCAGTCCCCTGTCTCAGCATGAATTTGACTGCTTGATCCATATACCTTCTTCAGGTAGGTGTAAAAGAGGAGGAACTGATTGATGGTGGATGTCCGTAGTTGTTACCTTGTTGTAACAGTCAAAGAACTGCCACTGAGAGCAAAGATGGGTTGTCCCAAAGACAAAGGCATGCACAACATAAGGATTTAAACATATAAAATAGTTTCCACCAAAGTGAAAGCAAATAACTCAAAAGTAAAAGCTGCTCTATTTCAAATGGATAATGAACATAGCATTTATGACAATACAATAGGCCTCTCTTATGGAGCTAGAGATTTCAAATCTTCAATGGCAATAATACAACAATCAGGGGTTGAAAATTTGTGAATATCTAGCTGCCTCCATATTAGTATTTTTCCTTCATTTTGTTTCTTTGCAACAAGACTTAATATTAAATTACCTCACAACTTGTCTGATGTCCCTTCAGGCACAGTAGAGCAAAAAAGGTATTTAAGTATTTTAAATATTTTATAACCTTGAGACATGCTTCTTACTTTGTGTATACTCTTATTTAGACATTACTTAACTCTTGCCTATCTGTGAATTTATATACACACACACACACACACACACATATATGTATATGTATATGTATATGTATATGTATATGTATATGTATATGTATATGTATATGTATATGTATATGTATATGTATTGTATATGTATATGTATATGTATATGTATATGTATATGTATATGTATATGTATATGTATATGTATATGTATATGTATATGTATATGTATATGTATATGTATACATCCACATATATGCATATCCAATATATGTATATATAAACATATATATTCATGTATCCACACTCACACTGGCTTCTAGATTTCTTTTTTATCACACACTATATTGTTAATAATTATTCTCCCCTTCATCATGGACAAAGGTCATTGCATACTTTATGATTTATGAAAAGATATTTTCTGAAGGTTGAACAATAATAAGCACTTACATGAATCTGACTATGTAAATGTTTTTCACTGAAAAACACACATCGGAGCTAAAAGGCATTTAATTCTCTAATTTGACAGCTTCTGCAAGGTCCAATGTCAGGACAAGAATGCTGTTCACAGAGGAATGTTGCCAACATCAAGGACAGATTCTATTTTCCTCTGTTCCATTAGCTATTGCAAGTCACACCACCATTTACTTTGCAGTTCACCTAGACCTTCACTTTTCCACTGCTTGACTCTATTTGGGAGTTCTTTGATTTTGTGTTGTTTTGTTTTTTTTATAAATTTTCTAATTTTCAACTACTTCATATTGCAATGAAGAAATAAATTTTTACTGTCAGCTAATGTTTGATGCTTTCAAGCACTTCCTGTTCATTGTCCCATGAATCTTAAAATAATTGCTTTAGAGGCAGTGTCCTTCCATCCTGATGCAACCACTTAGGAGACTACTGCAAAGCCATCCCCACAAGAATTCGTTTCTTTTATTCAAGACAACATTTCTGCAAATTCACCATCTGGCTGTGGTTCTGCCTCTGCCTCTGTCCTGTCTCTCTGTCCCTGTTGGTCTCTTTGTCTTTCCCCCTCTCTCCCTCTCTAATTTTACTGTTTGGTTCTAAATCTCAGTATTAACTGATTTTTGAAAGCATCCATGAAAGATAAATTGGTAATATATTACTTACAAAAATGTTTATTTTTTTAAATTTATGGACAGTATGACTCAGTGTAAACCACTTGTTGACTATCATTTTCTCTAAGAAATTTGAAGTATTCTGACTTTATCATTTATAATCTAAAGTTATTAATAAAAATAAAGGTTTTTATTTGTATTTCATTAAAGTGAAATGTGTTTCCTTGCTAAACATGAAGTCTATAATATCTTTTAGGATTAAAAAGGTATATTTGGTTATTTCAACCTCTATTGTATTTCTTTTTATGAATTTATAAATTTAAAGTCATTACATTACTATTGAGAGTTTTGTTATTTTTCTCATTTTCACCTCCTGTCTTTTCTTTACTAATATTCTTAACTAATTAATTAATTCACTCTGCATTCTAATTGCAGCCTTCCTCTTATTTTAGTCTTCTCTTCACACACTGAGAAATGAGAGGTCCCTCCTAGGTAGTCAATTTACCCTGGCATCTCAGGTCACTCCGGACTAGGACTATCCTCCTCCAGTGAGGCCAGACAAGACAGCCAGTTATGAGAGCAGGATCGATATGTATACAACAGAGTCGGGGTAGACTCCCACTCCAATTGTGGGAGACCCACATGAAGACCAAACTGCACATATGAGACATGTTTCGGAGGACCTAGGTATAGACCTGGTATGCTCTTTGGTTGGTGGATCAGTCTCTGGGGGCATCAAAAAGAACAGGTGCACTTGATCTTCTTGTGGAATCCCTATTCCCTCCAGGAATCCCTTTCCCCTAACTCTTTCACAAGACTTCCCATGCTCCATCTAATGTTTGACTGTGAGTCTCTGCATTTATTCCAGTCAGATGCTGATGGAACCTCTCAGAGGACAGTTATCCTAGGCTCCTGTCTCTGAATACAGGCTGTCAGATATAAAGATAGCCTGAGGCTGTAAGATAATTGAAGGATTCTAGTCTATTGAAAATTATTAGGCACATGAGAAAGTCCATAAATATCTAGTGCCTAAATCTATAAGTGTACTATGTACTAACTGTCCCTAAACTTAGGTGTTGGCCACCTTTCCCACTAATAAATGATATTCAAGTCAATTTTTTTGTAAAAGAGTAATCAAAACACAAGATGAACAATTTATGTTTGTTTCTTGATTTTCTCTTGAATCTTTAATTCCTCAAATTGTGCCCTTTATCCCAACCTTTAAAACAAACAGCAGTTTTCCATGTTTCATTAGCTTTTAGACAGTTGTGTGTCTCTTAGACGTTAGTTTTATGAAATTACTGTCTACGGCTGAGTTATTCTCCTGTGGTTCATCTGCTGATGTATTTGCCATAGTCACACTGATGAATGTAGGCTATCTTAATCCATTACCGAGTCACATTTCATCATTTTGCATTTAATTACCTGCTCATGTTTAGTCAATATTTAGATGCTACTATTTGGTAATTCTTATTTCAAGTGTCTGTTCAATTTTCTCTTAGATCAATTGAAACTGTCATTCTGAATGTAAGTGTTGGTTACGGGACACTTATGAGTTATATAAAATGTTCTTCTCTTAAACGTTGTTTAATTTTTACTAACTTAATGGTACCATGTTATAAACTAAATTTGCTAATTTTAATATTATTATTTTGTTTTCATCCAGGGCTCTTGCATCCAAACACACACACATGTATATATATATGTATACTATATGTTATATATATATATATATATAATGACATTTTAGAATACTTAAACTGCCAAAATATTATGATTTTCATATTATATTCATAATGGGCACAGGTTGGATTTTTGTCTGTATGAAATAAAGATTTCTTTTCCTGAGAAGATTTGTTGATCTTTTATCCAAAGTAGCCTATCTTACCTATTAATTTTCTATCTTCTTGCCATAACATTATCTGGTATAATTATATAAAATATTTCTCACATCCTATACCCAAGTGCTACAAAGTTTTGTTTAAGTAGATGTTCTCTCATTGACTTGCAAAATGATGGCTGGCTCAGTGTGACACAATACAAAAATGCTTAACTGTGACAAGTTCAAGACACTGATTTTTTTTTTTCCAGAGCTGGGGACCTAACCCAGGGCCTTGCGCTTGCTAGGCAAGCGCTCTACCACTGAGCTAAATCCCCAACCCCGACACTGATGTTTTAATATCTTTCTCTTATAAGAGCAACACCCGTATTTAGTGACCTCATTGTAGCATTTATGTTACTTATATTTTAAAACTATCTATACCAAAATCAAGTCACTTTCTGAAATATGGTTAGGGCTTCAGCATATCAGTTTAGGTGAGATTCATTTAGCCCATGAGCACAGCCCTCTACTACTGTTACTAACTAGTAATTTCTGTTCCTTCCCTATTCACAGGACCCCATGTTACTCCTTTTTTTTCTTATCTTTATTAAATTGGGTATTTCTTATTTACATTTCGATTGTTATTCCCTTTCCCGGTTTCCCGGCCAACATCCCCCTAGCCCCTCCCCCTCCCCTTCTTTATGGGTGTTCCTCTCCCCATCCTCCCCCCATTGCAGCCCTCCCCCCAACAATCACATTCACTGGGGGTTCAGTCTTAGAAGGACCCAGGGCTTCCCCTTCCACAGGTACTCTTACTAGGATATTCACTGCTACCTATGAGGTCAGAGTCCAGGGTCAGTCCATGTATAGTCTTTGGGTAGTAGCTTAGTCCCTGGAAGCTCTGGTTGGTTGGCATTGTTGTTCATATGAGGTCTCGTCATTTGTTTTGTCCTTTAGTGACGTTTTCTGATCTTTTTGCAGGGGAAGGGAAGGAGATACCTTTATCATTTTTGCAAAGATCTTGGGCTTTTACTAATTGCTGAGCCTTAGAAAGCCCATCTTTCCCTGGATCTGTGTGGCTCTTCACTCTTCAATTAGTTTCTACTGCCAAACCCCTTCCTTCAGCATCAGGGTTTGCTGTAGCCTGAAATGAGAGTAATTTCAAAGTTGCTTCCTGATTGGGGTCCACCTAAACAAGCCTGGAACAGGAAGGTACCCTTCCATTTAATTGCATGGAAGCCATTCTCATCGCACCTACAGCCTCAGTTAAATGCCTGTCACTTGCTGGGTAATGAATATGGGTGCAACAACTTGTTAATTACATAAGGTTATTAAATTAGCAAGTGAAGAGACCAGCCTACCCAGACCTACTAGAACACTTACTAGTTGTAATCTCTAGACCTGGATGATTAAATAGCATTTTCTTTGAAATATTTTCCTCTGTTAATAATGTAGCCATAATCAATGGTAGAAGGGTATGAATCTGTTTTTATTAATGTTAATGGAACAAACTGAAGTTCATATATCAAGGAGTTCTCTAGGCAAAACTAATCACATAAAGTACTAGGGCTTAAAGTTCTCATTTAATTTTACAGTAGTGATTCTATGGTGTTGAAGATGGGAACCAGATCTGAATATAACTTCATTTTCAATACATAAAGCTGATCATTTTCATAATCATTTTAAGATTTGCTGTGTCATACAAGCAGATGACCATGTTATAACTGTAACAAATAAACTTGTTGACAGAATATGTATAAACTATTGTTATGCATTAACATATCACTATATGTTATATATATATATATATATATATATATATATAATGATATTCACTATCATTCTAGAAGATAAAATCGTGATGAGTTTTAAACTGGAGACTTCACAGCCCCATGGTCCACTTAGATTAATATTTGAAGACAGGGGTTCTAAACAGCTGAGAAGCTCATTCCCACACCTATCTCCATGTTATTTACTTATTTGTATATTGTGTACAATGCATCGTGTCTTTATGTACTCCTTCTCACCGGCTTTAATGTGATGCATTCTACAGAATGAGGTTAGTGTTCCTGTAGGTCACCATATAAATAATATCATGTTGGAGAAATATTGGTTAATTTAATACGTCCGCATGATCAGATTATGAATGTCTATGCACTGGTTCAAATACTATTATAGATGCTTTTAGATTAATATTTACATAAGTTGACTTTAAACAAAGCACATTACCCCTATAATGTAAAAGTGGGCCTTATCCCACCAGTCAAAGGCCTAAATTGTTCAAATCAAAACACTGACCTTAAACTAGGAAAGTGAATTTTACATATATTTCTGACATCATAATGGAGAACTAATACTTTGACACCAGTTGGATACTGACTGGCCTGAATATTGACACAGTATTGAAGCATTATCTGACAAAATGTGAACTTTTAGCAGGAATTGAAAAGTATCCAATACTCGTTTTTCCTAACTTTCAAGAGTGTGAGAAATAATAAGTACTCATAAAAAAATTAAGACAGAGCATTGAAGTGAAAAATCACTATCATTTATTCTGCTATACTGCATCTCCCAACAAGGAACTGACATCTCTGAAATGAGAAGTGACGTAATCGTGATGACAATATGCCCATCAAATAAAAGAAAGGGGAGGCTGGAAGGCACATTTTAAGTGAAAGCTTTGATGTAAGAATCACTAATTTTCAAGGTCACATTGATTTATAGCTTGGATATTTAAAAAGAAACATTTAATAGTGTTCAACAGCTAATTGAAACCCACCAACACACATAATAAAACATCTAAAGGCACTTAGGAAGGAGAATAGAAACTTTAAAACACACATTATTCTTAAATAGGTGTGGGTCAAGATCCTGACAAAAAAGAAAACTGCGCTCACAGAGCTCTACACAGTATAAAACATTAGTCTAGAAAACATTCGTTTTAACCTACTCGACATTTCGACTTTTTGCAAAAATAATTTTTCTGCCTCAAAAAATTCTTTGATTTCAATTCATTATAATTATAAAATAATTTCCATTCCTAAACTAAATCTTTTGACTCGTGAAATTGCCTTAAAATTTTATAAACATTCTGGTGCTTCGTCTCTGAATAACTCATATCCCAGTTAAGAACTAGGTAAGATTTACAGAGGAGCATTAAGTTAGATCTTCTCAGAACATTTCTGGCAGTCACATAACCAATGACTGAGAACTGGTTTAAAATAGAAGGAGGTTAGGACGATGGCATGGTTAGCAGGTAGAGTACTTGTTGGCCACAAGAATGAGGATATGAGTTCAGATCCCTGAACCAACATAAAGCCATATACTTACACATCTAACCCCAGCAGTCTAGTAGTGAGACAGAGGGCGGAGAAAGAAGAATCTTAGGAATCTTGAGGGATACAAGCCTGGCATAATGACATGGAAAAGAGACACAGTCTTGACCAAATTGGAAGATCAGAACTGATACCCGAGGTGCTCTTGCCCCACCAGAATGCCATGGCACGTGTGCTCACAGACACAACCAAGCACACATATACAAAAGCAAACCACTTACACATATACAAAACATTAAACAAAATAAACACGCAGACTCCAGTGTTACATACTCCATACTAGCAATATACAAAGAAATAGAACACTCAAGAGAAGCCTATGAACAATATTGGCCTTTTTTTTTATCCTTATTAACTTGAGTATTTCTTATTTACATTTTGATTGTTATTCCCCTTCCCGGTTTCTGGGCCAACATCCCCCTAGCCCCTCCCCCTCCCCTTCTATATGGGCTTCCCTTCCCTCATCCTCCCCCCATTACCACCCTCACCCCAACAATCACATTCACTGAGGGTTCAGTCTTGGCAGGACCAAGGGCTTCCCCTTCCACTGGTGCTCTTACTAGGATATTCATTGCTACCTATGAGGATGGAGCCAGGGTCAGTCCATGTATAGTCTTTGGCCTCTTAAACACTTCCCTGTACAATATCCCACCCAAAGTCGTAAAGGCAGTGTAAAGATCAAGTGAGCTTACTCTTCTTTTCTTTTGGTACCTCTAAATATTTCATACTAACCTTGCTTCCAAATTTATATCTCCTGTTTTCCAGTTTGGCACATATCCTGACCTTTGGTTTTTCCCTTAATTAATCTTGCACTTGAGAACCGCAGTGTCCTTTGCTTTCTTGAGCTATGAGTCCTGGGCTCACGCTCAACACAAGATTCAAGTGTCACAAAGAGTGTTCACCTTTACCCATACGGCTTAGACAAAGAAAGAAGGTGAGAATCTGTGCACCATTTGTCCATATAAATCTGACTCGCGTTAATAAGTTTATCAGTACTTTCCCCTCTTATAATGTTAACTACCATATTAACATTTAATACTGTTTTAATATCATGGGCTTGATAAGCATGAGCCCATTCAGTTCTCACAACTATCTGTCAATTACTCTCACTGAGACAAATGGTCAACAAAGAACTGCACAGATTTCCACAACAAACAGCCTGGTCTGCCAGAGCCTTTGTCTTTACTGGTTGGGGACAATCTTACAAAATATTTGTCCTCTTAGATCAAGGATACACAAACCACATCATGTCTCCCCACTCTCCATGACCTTACTCTGTTTGTCATAAACCACACTGTTGTTTTACTGCCTAATTAACCATGTACATCAGATAGGTTGCTATGTGACCGTTATCTCGGGAATTATCAGATGGGAACTTCTCAGGCATTTTCATCTCTTTTCTTTACAATGAAACTATTTAAATAAATTTTTTTATTAACTTGAGTATTTCTTATTTACATTTCGAGTGTTATTCCCTTTCCCGGTTTCCGGGCAAACATCCCCCTAATCCCTCCCCCTCCCCTCCTTTATGGGTGTTCCCCTCCACACCCTCCCCCCATTGCCGCCCTCCCCCTAACAATCTAGTTCACTGGGGGTTCAGTCTTAGCAGGACCCAGGGCTTCCCCTTCCACTGGTGCTCTTACTAGGATATTCATTGCTACCTATGAGGTCAGAGTCCAGGGTCAGTCCATGTATAGTCTTTAGGTAGTGGCTTAGTCCCTGGAAGCTCTAGTTGCTTGGCATTGTTGTTCATAAGGGATCTCGAGCCCCTTCAAGCTCTTCCAGTTCTTTCTCTGATTCCTTCAACGGGGATCCTATTCTCAATTCAGTGGTTTGCTGCTGGCATTCGCCTCTGTATTTGCTGTATTCTGGCTGTGTCTCTCAGGAGAGATCTACATCCGGCTCCTGCCGGCCTGCACTTCTTTGCTTCATCCATCTTGTCTAATTGGGTGGCTGTATATGTATGGGCCACATGTGGGGCAGGCTCTGAATGGGTGTTCCTTCTGTGTCTGTTTTAATCTTTGCCTCTCTTTTCCCTGCCAAGGGTATTCCTGTTCCCCCTTTTAGAGAAGGAGTGAAGCATTCACATTTTGATCATCCGTCTTGAGTTTCATTTGTTCTAGGCATCTAGGGTAATTCAAGCATTTGGGCTAATAGCCACTTATCAATGAGTGCATACCATGTGTGTTTTTCTGTGATTGGTTTACCTCACTCAGGATAATATTTTCCAGTTCCAACCATTTGTCTATGAATTTCATAAAGGCATTGTTTTAGTTCACCTTTCTCTTGCGTCTTATGAACTCATTCCCCTTAGTGCAAGATGTCTCAGATATTGCTTTCACTAAAACCTTCCAAGCTGGATGGTTATGGAAGCCTGTGCCTTTAAGCTCAGTAAAGGGAGATGAATAGTCTCCCTAGTCAGACTAGTCTATGAGGAAGTGCTTAGCCAGCCATAGTAAGATGCTGCCCCTAAAACATAAGTAAAAATAAAATACAATAAACTGTCCAATGTGATAGCATCAATAATACATTTTAGTCCTCATTGTGATGATATATAACAAGCCTTAAGCCTATTTGATTCCCCATACATCGCCCTCATATAGCTAGAAATATCATATGTGCTTAAGACTTCTAAATTTATTTATTAATGAATTTTCCCTCCTACAAATACACAGTCAGCTAATCAACATGTTCTTGAAATACCTGTGCTTTTTACCCCATTGGACCTTTTCCCTCCCTTTCTTTCAAACAAAAATCCTCCTTCCCAGTTACATGGATCTTTCCAGGATTGCGCACTCCAGTTATACGCTCCCATTTAATTTAACTTACGATTGCACCCTGCTGCGTTCATCTTGAGAGCATATCTGGGATTCAAAACTGTCATCCCAACACCATTGACTTTACTGGTTCACATTATAACTCCTTTCCTGGACTGATGAAACTCAATAGCCTTGAAAAAAAATACCCTGATTGTTTTCCTTACTCATCGTTTAAATCCATATCTGCAAATGAATCACTTTTTAAGAACCACGTTGAATAATGTTATCCCTCTAACCAAAGACCTGTTGTTGTTCAGCCATAAGGAAATCTGGGCTTCTTGTAAGGTTTCCATATCCCTTTGCATACGATCACTGACCACACTGAGCAGACAGTGACACTGGTTACCTTTATTTTTCTCAGCAGACCTTGTCGCATGTCCGGTGGTAAGGACTTTGCTCTGCTGTTCTCTTTATCAACATCACCCTGTCTCCAAACGTCTGCTTGCCTCGTTTTTATTATCTTTCCCCACCCCGTGTTATTTTCTCAATGATGCTCGTCTTCATCAATTTGACACTCTTTCGTGCTATACAAAGCAAGTACCTGTTCTCACCTCAGTAGTCAAGATCCCTGTGCATTTATTGCCAGAGATGCTACAGATCGGACTGTTGGTTTATGACTATTCCCGTTGTGTGTCACATGCTTTCCAGGCAGACTTTATTCTCCAGTGATTGCGTGCCCTGTAGCAAGTGCGCATCACAAATCCTCCACAGTGTGCTAGCCAGGAAGCAGGAGCCTTCGTTCACTGTTCATGGAACTGCAAACTGATGCAGGCGCCACGGATATCAGTATGGAGAACTCTCAAAAGCTGAAAGTATAACATACGGCCCAGCTACACCATTACTTGGCCTGTGCCCGGAGGACATAATACCCTGTTACACTTAGGTCCCACAAGCCTTGGAACTTTGCTTTCTCCTTTTCCTGCTATTTCATCTCCCATATTTTTCTTCCTCCTCTCCTTCTTAAATGTATTGTTCTTTAACTATGTTTCTTTCTTTTCCTTTTCTTTTGAGTAAATGTTAAAGATGTAGATTAGAATGCAGCTCCCTGACAGCACATTTGCCTACTAGACATGAGGCCCAGGGTTCTATCGTAAGTACAAAAAATAAAAATAAAATAAAATAAGTCACTAGGCATTGTGGCACAGCTCTACCAACTCAGTACGTGGGAAGTGAGTTCAAAGGACTATTAGTGAGATCCTAATCTAAAAGAAGAAAAAACCAAGTAAATATTATTCCATAAAGCCATTAAAAATGAGGCTAAAGGCTGACTTCACCTATACATCATGCTTAACAACACCTTATAAAAAAAGAATACAGATTTTTTTGCACATATATTTGTCACAAATTCCCAATCTGTAGCTTATTAGCCTCAGTCTATGCAGATTACACTGACTACCACTAGTCTCCCCTCCAAAGTGCCAGCATATGTGCCTGTTGTCACCATGATACCCCTGATAGCATACTGCCTTCTGCAGGTACCAGATTTGTAGTGAAATGGGAAAACCCTGCATGCCCTTCCCTTTGTCTTTTTTCGAAATCACTCCTAATAAACATCTATGTGCTTATCACGTGATTCTGCCTCTAACAGAAAGGTTTTGGTTGTAGTATTTCTCTTCTTTACCAAGTTAAAGGATACTACTCTCCTAGGGCTCCTGTGGTCAAGCATCACAGACGAGATGGCATAAACTAGAATGTACTGTGTCTCAGATGTAGCCATTAAAAGTAAAGGAGACCGCAGGATAAAGAGATGATGAAAATCTATTTACTTCCTTTCTACATGTGTCCTTAAGCACATATCTCTCTGTTTACAGCAAGTTTTTACATAGACACTGCTCATACAGAAGCCTACCTTATTCTAACATTAATTAGCTAATAATTATCTTAGCTAATATTCGGTGAGCCTATCTTTAGATCAGTATATTCTCAGACAGTAGCAACTTAAATTATAGAGTTTTTAATCCTCATTATAATAAGACATTAATATTTTAACACTGTTAACTTGATGGTCGCATTCTTAAAAAGCCAGTTTCTGCATGAAGGATTGTTTGTCTCTAGAGTCAACCATCCTCTGAGAATTCACCTGCTGTCTTAGTCAGGGTTTCTATTCCTGCACAAACATCACAACCAAGAAGCAATTTGGGGAGGAAAGGGTTTAATTCAACTTACACTTCCACATTGCTGTTCATCACCACAGGAAGTCAGGACTGAAACTCAAGCAGGTCAGGAAGCAGGAGCTGAGGCAGAGGCCATGGAGGGATGTTACTTACTGGCTTGCTTCCCCTGGCTTGCTCAGCTTACTCTCTTAGAACCCAGGACCACCAGCCCAGGGATGGCACCACCCACAATGGGCCCTTCCACCCTTGATCACTAATTGAGAAAATGACTTACAGCTGGATCTCATGGAGGCATTTCCTCAACTGAGGCTCCTTTCTCTGTGATAACTCCAGCTTGTGTCAAGTTGACACCCAAAACAGCCAGTGTACCATCTAAGACTTCTCTGCCTTCAGTACTCTACCCATTTTCCTGTCCCCCCAACCCCCGTATCTCTCCTCTCTACCTTTGGGAAGAAACACAAATCCTTCTCATTTTCTTTCTCATATCTGATCAACATTGCCCTTGAGAAAGAAAGGGACTATTGCAATAAACCGGATAGTCTCCTCAGATGCAAAATTCATATTAAAAGTGTGCTCTGCCCTCCTCCTTCAGGCAGCAGACAAGCAATATAAAACGTTATCAGAGGAGCTTATGGAATACACAACAGAAATATATTACTTCATAAGACTGATAGCTCAGGAATACAGTGAACCACCAATGGGATATGGCATATTTTCTAGTAAGACTTTTTAAAAAAAAATTATCATTGAGGTTGTTCACTCCTGTGGAAAAATATTAGCACTTGTGAGTGTTCATGTTTGGTAGTGAGTTTTATCAGGTGGAACAAAGTATATTTTTATAATTGACCTGCCATAATTTCTCCTATTTTACGTCTATGTAATGTTCCTTGTAAGTGATGAAGTTCCATTTTTCTTCATAAGGGGCCGTTTGGAATCTCTGCAACTAGAATATCATGGCCATGCTTCAGATAACTGGAACATAGCCCTGTGTCCCTTGTGGTGATCGAGCATTTTACTTCCCCATCCTTCATATAGAATTCCTCAATGATATCACCATATTTTTTTCCCACAGAGTCCATCTGCATCCACGGAGCAGCAAACACAGTCTTGCTAACGTGAAAGGAAGACTTCAGTGCACTTTGTGTGCAAACCATTTAAAGTATTATTATCATCATTCAGAATAAAGTCACCCCATTATTCAACAAGACCATCACTTAGTCCCTGTTGATGTTTCCTTCTCATGCAAGGCCTTCTGACAGTAATTTTCCACTCTTGTGTATACGACACACATGCCTCACGTCTACACTAGGCAGTCAGCCGTGTCTCCCATTCTAGTACTAGCCATGCCTGGCCTTGCTTACATTCCAAAATCACATGTGACTAGATTCATTCAGAATTGTGTGCAGATAGCATAGTTTTCATCTTCTATGACTGTATTATAAAGGCGGTGAGGTCAAATGGGAAGTGATGAATAGTTTTCTCCTCCAAGAGGGCAAATTTAAATTCTTAAGGAAAAAAAAAACAGTCCTCTACTACTTTCTATTACCTCACTGAAGTTACTTTTTAAATTTATCTCTACATTATAGATTATATCTGTATGGTGATATACATTGTATTTGTCATCAGATTTAATATTAATATGAATAAGCGCTTTTCTTCTGTTTATTACCATATCATTAGCTCTACACTAGACAGATCCAGTAAATATTAATTTACTTAAAAACAAAACTTAATTGCAATGTACATCCATATACATCCATATATGTATTCCCATTGTACAAAAGAAGAAATGGAGTTAAAAATATGTGTGTGTGTGTGTGTGTGTGATGTGTGGTGTGTGTGGTGCATGTGTGTGTGGTATGTGTGTGTGAGTGTGTGGTGTGTGTATGTGTGTGTGTGGTGTGTGTGCATGTGTTTGTGTGTGTGGTGTGTGTGTATGTGTATGTGTGGTGTGTGTGTGTATCTGTGTGTGTATGTGTGTACGTGGTGCATGTGCATGTGTTTGTGTACGTGTGTGTGGTGTGTCTGTATGTGTGTGTGTGTTTGTGTGTGTGTGTGTGTGTGTGTGTGTGTGTGGTGTGACAATATAGGGACGGTAGTAGAGGATGTGGTCAGCTTTATAACAGCATCTTCAAGAATGAAGAAATGACGGGACACAGTGAGTAAGACCCGGGGCTGCTTGCTACACTGTGTTTCCTAGCACAGAACTCTGATATCACAGTCTGACTCTGCCCTGTCCTTTGAGCCTAATCTCACACTATGAGTTCTGTCTGCAGATCAAGCTGTCTTTCTCCAAATTCCTGCACTTGTGTTACTCTGGGCTTTGCCTCATATGTCACCCCTCGCCAGAAGCGATTTCCTTTCCCAATTCTGGCTAATGAAATCTTCCTCTTACTTTGAGTTAGGGCAAAGGTCACTTGTGCTATTAAGTGGCCTCAGGCATTTCTGTAAAAAATTAATCTCCTTTCTTCTTAGAAACTGCCAAGGACTTTCTTTTTGTTTATTAACTTTGACAGTTTACATTTTGTACTTCATAATAATGTTCTTGTACTTCGTGATGAACTAAGCTTCCCGAGGACCGCGGTTTCCTTGGATGCACCCTCACCTTTGCAACTGAGATATTTAAGGTTTTTATTTTGTATCTAGTACTTGGGTCAAATAGTGCAGGAATCCTTCTAATTTATCCACCATATTCAGCGTCTTTAATATTGAAATCTACATTTTTTCTATTTCAATGGTATTGTTTTAACCAATAAAGTTATAAATTCAATTTGTTCTGCCTCAGACTCCTCCTGCATTACTATAAGGATTCCTAATAAATCAGATATGCTAAATGATCCGTGTGTGTGTGTGTGTGTGTGTGTGTGTGTGTGTGTGTGTGTGTGTGAACCTGTCCTTTGACCCTAACCACATTAGTTGGGATAGAGTAACTTGTACAGCCATGGCTTAGTAGTGCATGCTTATGTAATATACCTGAGACTAGAGTCCACTCAGAACACAATAAAATTTTTTGAATAAAAACAATCAGCTCTTAAATGAATTAAACATTATTAGTAATTTACAGAGAACATAAAAAGTAAAACATGTTGACTTGAAAAGCCAGACATCATGATGAGAAGCTGCATCATCTCAGTCTTCTCTTCTTATTTTTTCATTTTACTGCACACGCTTCTTACTTTCCACTCAGGACATATTTATAGGATAACATACAACCACAGAAGAGCATAGCAAAAGATGAATAAAGGATATACAAGGTAATTATTAAAAATCACTAACAAAATTTCCCTAGCAACTTCCTCCACTGGGTCATAAAATTTAAGTCCCCCAATTGAAGGACATTCGTGATGGGCTACAGAAAACAAACCGAAATAGGTGCTGCCTAAGAAACCAGCCTTGTCAGCTATGACAGGACACATGCACACAGGAAATGCAGGGAAAGAAAAAAACGCTATGCATTAGAAACCAAGAAAAGCAGCTGTGTCTGTATTAGATGAAATATACTTCATGTAAAAAGTAAAAATAGACAAGAGAGTAGTTATAAAATAATAAGTTGCTCAGTAAAGCAAGTATTATACCAATCATTAAACCACATCATTAGACCACATAAATATACCAAGGCTACATTAGCCATCGCAGCATTAATATGTTCAAAAATAAAAGAGTAATAATTCAGAACACCATTTGTATTAATGAACCTGATACATAGGATTAAAACTACATCATCTAACAATTGGACCTGATTAGATGTATATAGAACAATGCACCCAGTGGCTGGAGAAGATTCAATTTCTCCAGGAACCCGAGCAACACTATATACAATAGATTATATGTTAGATCACTAAATAAAATTTAACATATATAAAAAGTCAAAATTATTTCAAATATTTATTTGCTCTTTTCTGGCCACAATGCCATCCAAACACACCTATGAACCCCTATGGTATGGCAGCTCTGAGGATGAGGTTAATCTCAAGAAATAAATAACTGTATTTAAAATAGAGAGTTCAATATTTTACTACTACTACTACTACTACTACTGCTGCTGCTGCTGCTGCTGCTGCTGCTGCTGCTGCTGCTGCTGCTGCTGCTGCTACTGCTACTATTATTATTATTTTCTGGTCATTCTTCCACTTTAAGGAAGTTAAATACAAAAATAAACCCATAAGAAGAGAAGAAATAAATGAAATAGTCTAAAGTAAATTTTAAAAGAACAATATGAAGCCACAAGTTTAGGGAAATTGCTGTGAGATTGGATCCCCTAGTAATGTCAGAAGCTACACTCATAAAATCTCATCAACATGACAGCCATACGTTTTTTTAAATGATAAGCAAAATTAAATTCTTACCATTTGCATTTTAAGGTACACCAAATTTGGTGAAAATCACCCAGAAGCAAAGAGTAAATGAATCAGTTACGAATAGGATGAGAAAGAAGGGAAAGATACATGTGGGGGAAAAAAGTGGGGTGGACTTTCAAAACCAAATTTTAATCATGGGCAATCAGTTTTATGAAACAGAAACACTTTGAAAATGAACCAAAGATGTTGTCAGATGAATAATAATAATAATTTAATAATAATAATAATAATAACCATTACTTCATTCAGTACTTTAGAAAATACTCAGTGATTCATGAATTTTATGTCTCAAATAGTATTTTTTTATTTATTGAAATATAAAGCTGAACAAAATAGGGAGGAAAACAAATTCCTAATGAAAACTGATTTAGAATATCAGACACTGATGAATAAGCCGTTCTGTAAATTAAAGCCATAAACCATCTTGTACTAGGAGGACCCTATGGGGATACCTCATTGAAGCAGACTGTGGATTGAAATCTCATGGCTAAGGGTTGAAGAACAGGAAGTAATCCCTTAAGGTATAATGGGAGCGTGAGCACCGCTGCACTTTCTGAGTTACCTAAACAGAAGTGCTGATAACAGCTGCAAACCCATGCTAATCTACCACTCTGTGCAGTAAAATGTGGTGGTTAGTCCTAAGTCATTAAAGAGAGAGACCAGCTTCTGACTAGTCATCATTTCTTAATGGATCTATAAGGTTTTTCTCAAAGACATTGGCCTTTGAAGTGATGGACGGAGTAAGACAGAGTCCAGCTTCAGTGCAAGTGGGATTATCCAATACCTTGTGGGTTTCCATAAGGTAGAATGGTGGAGAAAGCAGTTCAGCTAATTGCTCGAATTGGGATATCGACATTCTCTAGCCCCTTGGGTCTCTACAACATCTCGGAGATAACATGGAACGTCTCAAACTGTCATATAGATAGATAGGTAGACAGATAATTTCATAGGATGATAAGCAGGCTTACGTGCTTCCCTTTTAAGCAGCTCAGAATTAGCAGGAAGATAAAAGTAGGAATTCGTGATTGTTTTCAAAATCTAATATTGTTCAGGATTAGCTAGAAGGCTTATAAAACAGAGTCCTGGATCTGTTCCAAGAGCTCTGATTTAGTAAGTCTGTGGTAAGACCCAAGGATTTTCATTTCTAACAAGCTCCCTGGTGATACTGAGACTGCTGGTTAGAGGATGACAACGTGAGAAAAACTACCATAAATAAGAGCAAGTTTTGCAAATAATCAGAGCCATCCAGACATTAATAATCACACTCCTGCTTTCTCCCAACTGATAGTTCATCACAGATGAGGGATCTTGAGCGAACTTGAAACTTTCTGTTTCTGTATCATTATTTAGAAAACCAAATATAAACATTCAACGGGTATACTTCATACCTGAAAAATGCC
Source organism: Rattus norvegicus (assembly GCF_021556685.1). Taxonomy (NCBI): domain Eukaryota; kingdom Metazoa; phylum Chordata; class Mammalia; order Rodentia; family Muridae; genus Rattus; species Rattus norvegicus. Next base: position 97,236,980 of record NC_141548.1, read on the forward strand.
CCTCCGTTTCATCAGTACCAGAGACTCCATAAGCTTTCCAAATGGCAATTGTGTTGCTTAAGAGCATGTGTTAAAAAGTGCATTGTACAAACTATAGAAAAACAACAAATTAAAATCTTTTATTCTTTTCTTTTACTGGATTTTTTTCATTTACATTTCAAATGTTAATCCCTTTACTGGCTTCCCCTCCAGAACCCTTTATCCTGTCCCCTCCTCCCCTGCCTCCATGGGGGTGCTCCCCCACCAACCCACCCATTCCCTCCTGCCTCCCCACCCTGGCATTCCCCTACACTAGGACATTAAGCCTTCACAGGACCAAGGGCCTCTCCTCCCATTGATGCCTGACAATGCCATCCTGTGCTACATATGCGGCTAAAGCCATGGGTTCCTCCATGTGTACTCTTTGGTTGGGGGTTTAGTCCCTGGGAGCTCTGGGGCATCTGGCTGGTTGATATTGTTTTTCTTCCTATGGGGTTACAAACCCTTTCAGCTCCTTCAGTCCTTTCTCTAACTCCTCCATTGGAGACCCTGTTCTCAGTCCAATGGTTGGCTGCAAGCATCCACCTCTGTATTTGTCAGGCTCTGGCAGAGCTCTCAGGAGAGACCTATACCAGGCTCCTGTCAGTATGTACCTCTTGGTGTCTCCAATAGTGACTGTGTTTGGTGACTGTGTATGGGACAGATCCTCATGTATGGACAACTATATCCTTGTGGTCACATTTCTATTTTTCTGTTTCATGTAACTGTGGCTAAATTTAGTTTACCTTCAGAGCAAAGCTGGACATCACTTAATTGAGTAGGCTCTGTTTGATTCCCTTTAGGAGAAACCCAGATTCATTTCAAGAATTAACTGGACACCAATATACTTCCTCTTGTAAGGATATGTTTACTTTGAAAGAAGATATTTAAATATCTATGTATGGGTATGCATTTATGCATATACAAACTAAATGCACACTGTCCAGTGAAATATCTGTGAGTTATCACCAGCAACTGTCCATGTTAAAAATTAATAGAACAATAGCAAGCTGATGTAGCAGCCACAATTCGGAGAGCATGGATGTCACAGGTTTTTCCATTTCCCATTAATCTGTCAATGAGTCCTGCTCCACTTTATAGCCTGGTCTACTTTAGAGTCTGTTCTACTTTATAGTCTGGTCTTCTCTGCCAGAAAGTCTACCCTAAGTCGGATGTCTGCTTTCCTCTGAAAGTCTTCTAAATTTATAGATAATTAGATACTGAAGGACATATGCTGGAGCAAAGCCAACAATAAGATTTAATGAAGCTCCTGGAGCTGTAGAGTCTGATAAATTATCTATAAGAACTGTGGGAAAATGTACACCTTATAGAATATGCCCCGTCTAGTACAGTAGTTGACAACATGTAAATACAGTTTTATATATCAAGAAAGAAGCTGCTTTTCCATCATAATTCCAAAGTCTTTCTCTTCTTCCATAATTCCTAGTCATCTTACAGGGATATTTTCTTAAGAACACCAATGTCGAAATGCCCCTTATCCGTCAACCATGTACTGCTACCAATTTATCTCATCATCACACACCTTCTTAAAGCACACACTGGGACACTGATAACTAATTCATATACAGGCAAGAATAGTGCTGGCTGTGAAGAAGTGGCCACATTTAAATCCATTTCCTCGTTGTGCCTCTTTAATACATGCTTTTGTTAAGCACATTGATGGGTACTTTGGTTGATTTTCGAGGTATCACTAAATATTGTGTTGTACAAATTATCACGATAGTAGTGAGGATGTAAGTCATATACTTCTTAAATCAGGGGTTTTGGTAATCTTCATATTAGAATCTAAACTCATATAATCTTTGCTACATTCTTCTATGGTCTTCCCATGAAAGTCAATAGAACAAGATAAAGTAGAACTGTTCATTTGTAAGTCGTCTCATCATTGTTTGAATGTGACTTCTCTCTTCATAATTACTCTCCATATGAATGACAGGATGTATTTATGATTTCCATTTCATGGATGTTTGTCAATTGTAGTAAAAGAGTGTTTCATACCTAAGACATAAGCCTGCTGGTAGGGTTTACTATGTTAGTTTATGTGTTGAAACTCCCTTTTATTCAACATTCAAAGTCAATGTGTGATCCTGTTAGAGTCAATTTCTCGGTGACAGGCACTGTTTACCTATTTGGAAGTTTGAAGTCAGTGATGGATATCAGCTGTAACCATTATTAATGCTAGAATTTTCCAAATGAAACCAGCTTTTTCATTCTTGATGGTAGCTTCTGCTTAGAAACATGATTCTGACTAGAAAAGCATCACTTACGCATGAATTCTAACAAATCATGCCCTTGCACCAAACATTGAAAGTCCTCTGTTTACTTCACATAAGCTCTTTTCTTAGGGGAATCCACCAGCACCGTTAGAAAACATTTTAAAAAAGACATTTACCTGCTTCTTTTGACATCTTAGGTGAAGATATGTCACCTTTACAAATCAAATTCATTAAAGGACAGTAGTATAGAAAGGCATGCAGAGAGGATTGGTTTTGACCATTTAATAAGACACCTATACTTTTATTTAAAGGAGCCAAGTATGGAGGGATAATTTATACCTAATACTACTAACTTCCGTAACCCTGCATGTTGACTATAATCATATCAAAGAAGTTATGTGAGTGGTCCCACGGAGACTGCTCACAGCTGTGAAAACAGCACTATCCTGTAGGAGCCCCCCTTTCATTTCTTCATGCTTTAATTAACTCTGACTGCAGTGTGGATGTCCATTAGACAACATCCCCACTGAAGTCAGGAAGAATGGAAATACACCAGAAAGAATTTATGAGTTCATTTTCGATATGTTTTTAATTGTTGCTTATATGTAGATGTGGAAAATGGAGTATGGTTTCAAGTGCCCACGGAAGGCACCCTCCACTGCTGAACCATCTCTTAAACTCAAATTTTTAAGGTTTTGATGTACTGTTTTCAGTATGACCAATTTTTTTTCAATTTGAATTGATTTTGAGTTCTTTAGATATTTGAACAATCTAACAGAAGTCAACGGATGTTGTTCTAATTGCCTTATAAACAGAATATAATTCAGAAGAATATTGAATTCATCTCTCCTGTACTGTCTTTCAAAAATAGATTTATAAACTTTTAAAAAGTTATATGGGTAAAGGACAACTTTAAACATTGACTTCTGATATCTCCATTTGATTCTCATTCTATTATATCATGTTTCTCTGAGTACAAAGATGTATTTTCACTACAAACTGCCATTCAATCCACAATTTTAAGAAAATTGTAGTTGATAAGTATCTTCAGACAGGCTTATTGCTATGTATGCCAGCAGAACTGTTATCCAATATAAGTAGCTTTGATAGATTTGTATTTTCTGTACCTGAATGTTATAGTTTGTGAACATAATAATCTCAGAAAAGAATTGCAACAGGAAAAGGCCCTTCCTCAGAAAGTCTTCCTGCCCCGATGTGTGCTGGTTGCCTCTTACTCTTCCTTTCTTTGAGATTATGCTGGCATTGAAGATCTTTAATGCAGCTTCATTAAATTCTGCGTGAAGGGGCTGAATGCACAAATACACCATGACAGACATGTAAATCACCCTGTTTCTAATTTTCTATATTTTAATATTATGTATATTATAGTATACTATAATGTTATAGTATACTATAATATTACCTTAAGGTAAATCTACATGTAGTATCATTCAATTAAAAATGCTAACTTCACCAGTGCCCCCAGTACATCATGGGGGATAGGGAGGAAGGACTGTAAAAGCCAGAGGGTTTTAAGACATCAGGGAAACACGGCACACAGAATCAACTAAGCGGGCTCATAGGGCTCACAGGGACTGAAACAGGTATCATGGAGCCTGCATGGGGCACAACTAAGACCTCGCATGTCCACTGTAGTTGTTTAGCTTAGGGATCTCATTGAAATCCTAGCAGTGCAAATGGTGATGTCTCTGACTCTTTGGCCTCCTCTTGGGATATTTTTCCTCCTCCTGGGTTGCTTTCTCTGACCATCATATGAGAATTGGGCCTAGTCTTGTTATCCCAAGTTCTGTTAATATCTCTGAGGAGTCTGAAAAACATTTTAAAATCATTCACAAAAAGTCTGAGAGAAATTTAAAGATGAGTAATAAACAGTCTTCTGAAAAAATGCTTTAATTTTGTGATTTTAAGGAAGATTTCAATAAGCTCACCCATTTTCTTGACAAATTTCAAGGCATGTATTTAAAATGATAAAGTTTATATTCAGTTCTATATAAAATCCATATGAAACATAGGATTTTCACAGAAGTATGTTTGTTCATCTATTGTTCAAGGTCTGATGTAACACGTTACACATCTACAGTATAGAAAACAGGAGGAAGATCAAGAATGCTAGACATTCACTCTGAGTTAAGTCTTAAAATCTACTGGATGTGAAAATCCATGGAAATAAGTCATAAGAAAATTCCTCTAAAGCTACCTTTGGCTTAATACTCGAATTCTTCAAAGATCTTCTAATTGTCCTAAGGCAACACCACACTTCAATAACAGCATTATGTGATTTACTAAACTGTAATCTCGTTAATTTTTATTTGGTGTTTATTAAATGATAGAGAATATTTTGGGGAAAGAGAGTCATCATTTTTCTTAGTCATGGAATTAATAGTTGCTAGGCTATCTATGGGTCCAATAATTTTGCCTCCCACTTTATCTAATACATGTATGTAAAATAAAATACTATGAGAGATTAAAATAGCAAATTTGCTGCTTCTTCCCAATAGCATAGCTAGAGTATTCAAATATATTTCCATAAAGATACATTTTATTACGATGATGGCCCTTTTTTAGAGGGATGTAAGTGAGCTATGCTCTGAGAAGGAAAGGTAAGTATATGTGCATATTACACAATGAGGTGGAAATTGCGTAGCAACAGAACTGGGTAACTAGACCAAGATCCAATTCACCAGGTAGACAGTGATGAAAACCAGTGTCTTTATCTGAAGCTAAAAGACTGTGGGTCTTACGTGCAAGGAAAAGTTAGAGCATCTCGAGGAGAGAGGCAGAATATGAATGCCTCACAATGTATTCCTCTGTAACATCTAAGCATCTCCACGGATAGCGCAAGATGAAAGATGTGAGAAGACCAAGTCTGAGGTCACAGTAATCAAGTAGGAAAAGCTAGCTTAACCTTGACTCAGGACAATGCAAAGCAGAAAGAAGGGTCTGCAACGCAACCAAATGTAGAATGAGTGAAAAAATCAGTCAGTTGTTGAAGATCACTCCAGTACTGATGCTATGAAAACATATAAACTAGATAGATCAAGGCGTCATTAGAGAGGTAAGGTAAATAAGATGATAAAGTATTAAAGTTTAATAGGTTACATGAGAGTTAAAAGAATTGAAGACTCTAAGTGACCAGACATATATGTGATATACGAAGGCCCCGAGTTCAGTCCCCAGCTCCGGAAAAAAAAAAAGTAACTAACCTTAAAATACTTCTTTGAATAAAACAATTGTTCTTCTTGAGACCAGACAAATGGTCCCGAACAAAAATTAGGTCATGAGTTTGGAAGTCAGAACTCAGTTAAAAGGTTTAATGTGTATATACCATACATGTGACCACAAAAATGGGAGGGGCCAAGACAGGACACTCAATGGAGCTTGGTAGCCAGAACCCTGTAATTAGAGGGCCAACCTCGAAAGAATAAATCACGGAAAGTTTAGTTACCACAAACCCTCTTACTGTGTTTGAGTCACAGTGCTGCTTACTTTGGTAACTTTGATGTCTATGTCTTTATGATGCTGTTACACAGACAAGGATGAATTAGGAATTCTTTTACACATTGATTGATGTTAATTCTGGTTGTTCAGTGTTAAGTCAGCTGTCACTTTAAGGTGGCCCTGGATGGAAACTGATGAAGAACAATGGTCAGTTAATTTAAACCCATCCTTTCTTCCAGAAGTAGATATATTTACTAAAAAAACGGACAGGAGAGACAATCCTAACCACTCAAATCAGTTCCTTCCAATCCAGGGTGATGTATTGGTATTATATGTCTATAATATATAACCCAGGATTACACAGAAAAGGATAAAATGTAGCAACACATATGTAAATAAGGGAGCTTCTGTGTTCTTCCATGCCTTTGCTTTAAGAAAACCAAAGAGAAAAGTTCAGATATGTGCCATTTATTTCCAACTTTGCAAAAGTAAAATATAGAACACCTCTTCCAAAAGCAATGCACATAAAAATCCTAGGTGTGCAGGGCTATTTTTACATATCCATGGTAACCTATTTTTCTTTTATTCCCTTTTTTTTATGGTTTCTAAGTGTACGTTGCCAGGCAGTTTACATGACTGTACTGAATGATAACCATACAACTGCTGGATTGGTAGCAGATTATCATTTCCCTCTGTACAAGTCCTACCTGGTTACTGAAAGGAAACTAACAAAACCACCAAAGTTACCTGTTCAAGGTCAATTATGGTGTTCTGGACGAGCAGATTTAATGAAAATGTGTTCAGGGACATGTGCTATAGAGAGCAAGGAAATTTATAGCTTCTCCTGATTTGTGTGAAAATTAACCCATATGCAATAAAGCAAAAATTATCTGCTAAAACTTATAGACATTTCTTGAGATCACTTCTAAATCTGGGATTGAAGAAATTAATATCCTCAGAGTTGTTTTGTTTGCATTTCCCTGCTGACTAAGGACACTGAACATTTCTTTAGGGGCTTCTCAACCATTTGAGAGTCCTTCATTGAGAATTTTGTTTCACTTTACAACCCATTTTTGCTGTTTTTTGGTATGTTTCTTGTTTTATTTTATTCTTTATTACTTTTTTTTAACAGTCCAACCATTGCCCACTTCCTGGTCTGCCCTCCCACAGTTCCTCATCCCATTCCTCCTCTGCCTATCTCTAAGAGGATATTCCCATGCCTCCACCTCCATGAGGGCTCACCGCTCTCTGGGACCTCAAGTCTCCTAAGAGTTAGGTACATCTTCCCTCACTGAGGCCAGAACAGGCAGTCTCCCGCTGTTTATGTCTCTTCTATACTGCCTGGTTGGTGGGTCAGTGTCTGAGAGATCTTGGAGTGTCCTCGTTAGTTGAGACTTCTGGTCTTTCTATGGGGTCACCCTCCTCCTAAACTTCTTCCAGCTTTTCACTAATTCAACCACAGGGATCCCTCACTTCTGTCCAGTGGCTGGGTGTAAGTATCTGCATCTGTCTCAGTCAGCTGCTTGCTGGGCCTCTCAGAGGGCAGTCATGTTAGGCTCCTGTCTATAAGCACAGTAGTAGTGTCAGGCCTTGAGACAGATTCCAATTTGGGCCTGTGACTGGACCTACTTTCCCTCAGTCTCTTCTCCATTTTTGTCTCTGCAGTTCTTTTAGACAGGAACAATTTTGGGTCAGAGTTTTTGACTATGGGATGGCAAGCCCATCCCTCCACTTGAGGTTGTGTCGTGTTTTTGTAGAGGACTCTAAAAGATTCCTCTTCTCTCTGTTTAGCATATCGTCTAAAGTCCCTCCCTTTGAATCCTAAGAGTCTCTTAACCTCCCAAATCTCTGGTACATTCTAGAGGGTCCCCCAACCCCAGTCACCACCCCCAAAGTTGCATATTTCCATTCATTCTGCTGACCCTCAGGGCTTCTCTCCTGTTCCTCCCAACAATAACTGATCATGTTCCCACTTTATCTTCCCCTCCCCTCTCCCACCCAGGTCCCTTCTTCCCTCTGCCTCCTGTGATTATACCTTATTTTAAAATTGAGTTATTTTTTTCTTGGGCATCTAACTTCTTAAGCTCTTTATATATCTTAGATATTAGCCAACTACCGGATGTAGGGTTAATGAAGATATTTTTACTCAATCTGTAGGTTGTTATTTTGTCCTATTAACAGTGTTCTTTGCCTTACAGAAGCTTTTCAGTTTCAGGAGGTCCCATTTATCAATTGTTGGTCTTAGACTCGGAGCCATTGGTGTTCTGTTCAGGAAATTGTCTCCCGCACTAATGTATTCCAGGCTACTTCCCACTTTTGTCTTATTATATTTAGTGTATACAGTCTTAGTTTGAGGCTTTGATCTACTTGAACTTGAGTTTTGGACAGGGATAAAATAAATATCAATCTCTTTGGATTCTTGTACATGTAGATATCCAGTTAGACCAGAACCATTTGTTCAAGATGCTTTCTTGTTTTACTGTGTGATTTTGCATCATTGTCAAAAATCAACTGTCCACAGGTATGTGGTTTTATTTCTGGGTTTTCAATTCCATTCTGCTGATCAACCTGTTATGCAGACACCTCCAGAAGTTCCTTATTGTTAAGGAATCTTTTAGGTCTCCTGGGGTTTTTTGCATTTCCACATGAAGGTGAGAATTGCTCTTTCAATGTTTCTAAAAATTTATTATCTTACTCCCATTAGAATGTCTAAGAAAAAAAAAAGTCTCAAGTGACAGTAACTACTGGCTATGATGCAGAGCAAGGGGAACATTCCTCCATTGCTGGTGAGATTGCGAACTTGCATGACTCTGGAAATAAATATGGTGGTTTCTCAAAAAAATTGGAAATAGCTATACCACACTCATGGTCATAAACCCAAAAATGTTCCCCCATACCATGAGAAATTGTGCTGCTATGTTCATGTCTGTTTTATTCTTAATAGTCAGAAACTGGAAATAACCCAGATGTCCCTCAGCTGAAGAATGGATACAGGAAATGTGGTTCATTTACACAATGGAATACTTAAGCTATTAAAAACAAGACATCGCCGGTTGTGGTGGCGCACGCCGGTAGGATTTGCTGAAGGAGGCAGAGGCAGGAGGATCACGAGTTCGAGGCCAGCCTGGGCTACACATTTAAAAACAAGACATCATGATTTTTTTCAGGCAAATAAAAATAACTACAAAAATATCATCCTGAGTGAGGTAACCCAAGAAGACAGGTATGTTATTTACTCATTTGCCAATGGATATTAACCATAACATACAGTGATAATAAACTTCACAGACCCAAAGAAGCAAAACAAGGGAGGCCCAAATTAGGAAGCTTGAATCTGACCTCAAAGGGGTATCTTAGTTAGGGTTTTATTGCTGTGAACAAACATCATGATCATGCAAGTTTTATAAAGGACACATTTACTTGGAGCTGGCTTACAGGTTCAGAGGTTCAGTCCATTATCATCAAAACGGGAACATGGCAGCATCCAGGCAGGCATGGTGCAGGAGGAGCTGAGTTCTACATCTTCACCTGAAGGAAGCCAGGAACAGCCTGAGCATCCTCAAGCAACTAGGAGGAGGGTCTCCAAGCCCACCCCCACAGTGACACACTTCTTCCAACAAGGCCACACCTTCTAAAAGTGCTACTCCCTGGGCCAAGCATATGCAAACCATCAAAAGGAGTAATAAAGTAGTCACAGACGGCAGATGGAGGAAAGGAACTAGAGAGGAATGGAATGGGGAGGTTAATGGGGGGAGGGAGGGTGTCAGAAGAGAGGGTCAGAAAGACAGGAGAGTGACTGGAAATCAGTGAGTGGCAGGGACGGGGGTTTGGAGGCATCTCTAAGACTTGCCAGAGACCTGAGTTTAGGGAGTCTCTCAGGAGTCTATGAGTGTTACATTAGCTGAGACTCCTAGTTGTGGGGACATGAAACCTCAAGTTTCCAAACTCTTGTAGCCAGGCAGAATTCCCAATGGAGGGACAAGGACATAAGACCTATCCACAAACCATTGACTCAAAATTTGTCCTAGTTATAAGAAGTGCAGGAATAAAGATAGAACAGATACTGAAGAAATGGCCAACCGATGACCAGCCCAACGTAAGGCCTGTCCCACATCAAGCGCCAGTCTCTGTTACAGTTAATGATACTTTGCTCTGCTTCCAGTCAAGAACCTAGCACAACTGTTCTCTGAGAGGTTCCAACCAGTAGCTGACTGAAACAATGAAGAGACTCACTGCCTAATGTTGGTTGGAGCTTGATGACTTATAGAATACTTGAAGGAAGGACTGAGGGTCCTGAAGACGATAGGTACCCCAAAGGAAGACCAACAGAGTCAACTAACCTGTATCCTTGGGGGTTCTCGGAGACTGAGCCGTCAGCCAAAGCACATACATGGGCTGGACAGAAGTCCCTAGTACATATGTAGCAGATGTGCAGTTTGGTCTTCAAGTGGGTTCCCCAACAACTAGAGTAGGGGCTGTCCCTAAAGCTGTTGCCTGTCTTTGAAACCATTCTCCTAATGGGCTTCCTTATCTGGCCTGAGTAGAGTAGGGAAGGATGCAGAGACATCGTGAGCCAGGATGGGGACCTCACTATCTCAGAGACGTAGGGGAAGGTTGAGGGAAAGATTGTGTGATGGGACAGAAGTAGCTGCAGTGATCAGGATGTAGAGTCAATAATTAAATTAAGTGATGGACAAAAAGCAAAAAACAAGAGACAGCAACAACAAGAAACCAAACAAAGCAAAAAAGAGATCAATCTCTTTCCAAGGCAAAGGGAAATCCACAAAGTGCCAGAGTCTTTACTCGTAAAATCGATGTTTCTCAAATTGATCAGCAGAGGAAGGCTTGCCTGCATTTCTAAAGTCTTCCTCATGACTTTGAATTATTTTCGGGTGAAAACTCTAAATGCAACATGAAACATTAGTGAATAATCTAGAAGAAAAGTTTAACTCCAGGTCCTGAGGAGCGAGATATACCCATTATTTTGTCTTTGCTTTCCCTGTAGTAATATGGTTATAGCAGAATGTATCAGGATATCTAACGTGCCTAGACAGAATATGAATGCCATGGACTTAATTTTTCTTTTCACAGAACTTAAAACTTATTTTGGATAATACTAAACTCCTTAGCTCTTTTGAGATGTTGCTTAGTTGAAGTAAAACAAGAAGCAATGACAACTCAATAATTTTAGAGTATCAATTTATTACTTCTTTGTTCCAAGCCAGAATGTATAGGGACCAACACCAGTTTTGCTACTTGTTAAATAATAGTATCATATAAAGTTTCTACCGAATTGTTTTATTTATGTATACATTAAGATCAATGCTAATAATGGACTTATCTGGTAACACAAACATTAATAGAGTCAATACATGTCAGGGGCTCCTCCCAGTACAAGCACATGATAAATATTCATAACTGTATAATTGTCATTGTTACCATGGAATCCACTTTAATCAAATTTCCTAATTTCCTATGTAGGCATTAATAATCTTTAAAACACACACACACACACACACACACACACACACACACACACACACACACAAAGTAAAGGGGACTATGGATTCTAAACTCTGAATTTTTAATGTATTTTCTTCCTAAACAAGATGAAGAAAATCTAATCACTAATAATCCCACTTTGAAATGAATTTTGAAATTGAATTCTTCCTTTATGGGCATTAAGTTAAAGTCATGCAATTCAGTTTTGAATGCCCTAATGCATTTATATTGTTTAGACTCATTTTACTCATGGCATACATCAGATTTGGTCAAAATAATGTAATAGTTTATTCGTCTGCATGTTTCTAAATATATTGATGGTTAAGAAGTGGTAGCATTGGGAATCTAGGGACAGAATTCAATGCTAAACAGTAATTGGAAATGATCTGTTGCTTGGAAACTGCATAGAACCCAGCTTTGTTTTGAGTGACGGGTATTACAAATCATGCATTAAACTAGTAGAACCTTTTTAAAATTTCAACAGTGCGATTGATGGTACTTTTAATAAGCTTTGGCATATTACTTAAAATAGTACATTTCAATCATGCAGAAGGCTCACAAAAATAACCTACAAATCCTGACATATTTATATTGAGCTTTGGTGACAGATTTTATGAGGCTTTAGGTTGTGTATGCGTAAACCGGACCCAGGTTAAGGGTAATGAAATATTCTTCCTGAGAATAATCACCCCTTCAAAAAGAACTGCATGTAATCAGTGGTGTCATGCACCATTGAACTTTTTGTATGGGACTTTCTGTGTAATTGCTGTTTGGTGACATTTGAAATTGGATGCAGTTATTAAACAATGTAAGATGCTAATTTGTTACTTGGCTGGGGGAGTGAGTTCTTTCACTCCTACTTGATTTTAAAATATGGTGACCATGAAAGTGAATTAAAATGATATTCAAACAGAGAGAATAAAAACCACAGTGTGAAGGAAAGCTAGCCACCCTTTAGTAAGACACTAAATGGATTTCACATGCATGTGGACAAACCCCCGATTTGGTAAGGCGTTTACACTTCTAACACTCTTTGTTCTGAAGTCCCTGTTACATATTAATCATCTCCTATGTTTGAAAAATCATTGATTTGCACATAAACCAGTTTCCAAGTCTGTCCTTTTCTAGAAATCAATTCATTTGTCCCCAAACAGATATGGCTTAAGGTCCACCCCACAGTATGGATTCTATACCTGACACTGCTTGGATTGCCAAGAATCAGAGACTAAGTAACCCAGAGAACTAAGTAAAACCATATACTACTTCTCAAAAACAGAAAAGGGGACCCTCTAATGATATTCTGTGCTCATATTCTCACAGGAAACTCACAGATAGGTGTCTCATCCAGCCATCACAGATGTAATGACTATGCAAAGCTTCAGCAGAGTTAGACTCTCTGAGAGGCCGATGGATATGGAAGGGGGGGTCATGACTAGAAAATAAAAGATAGAGAACTTCCAAGTCACCTGGCTTCTTCCTTGTCCTGGGACAAAAGCCTGGTGGCTTAAAAGAAAGAATTCCTTTCCAGAGAGTAGGACCTTGATAATGGAGGAGATTAACAAATTTAGGGCTGGATTAAGATGTTTACCAAACAGTTGTTAGACAATCAGTGCCATCCTGTCTTTTCTCAAATTACCAACAGGAGGAGAGGAAGACTCTTCAAAGGCTTTAAAAACTCAACCTTCAAAGAGAGGCTAAGACTTATCTCCCTGATTTACTGAAGGCCTTTATCCCCCTCTTCCCCACTGTAGGTGTGTATTTCCTTGCCCTTAATAAATGCCTTTCTTCAACTGCTCTGTGTATGTGTGTGTGTGTGTGTGTGTGTGTGTGTGTATTATCAAGTGTTAGTAAAATTGATTATAAGCTATTATTGAATGCTAAATCTATAAATATGCCCAGAAGTCATTATACTTTTTGAATAGAATTTGATAAGAAAAGGGTTATTTTTTTATGTTTTACTTTGATAAAATCATACACTTAGAAATCAGTAAGGCATGAAAAGTTTTGATACTGGACTCAAATTGGTTAAGACTTGGATTATATTAGAAATGTTATAGCAAGCTTGATTCCTGGGAAACAATCTCTAAGGAAGTGTTCGATAGATTTTTGAACATATATCTTGTTAGGGCAATTTCAAATTATTTTTCTCATGGCTTGGGGCAGTTTATATCTTGAAACTATATGATTCCTTTCTCTTAGCTGTGACTAAATGACTAACTAAGAACAAGTTAACTCAGGAAGGCTGTATTTTGGCTCACAGTTTGGAAAATACAGTCCTTAAAAGCAGAGAACACATGGAAACAGGAGCCTGAATTACTGGTCATATAATATGCACATCAGAAAGCAGAGAATGGACAGAAAGTTCAGTCAGGTTATCTAATATCAGGGCTCACACTAATTACTTGTTCCCTCCAGGAAGGCCCCACTTCAAAAAGGTTTTAATCTAAAGATTTTTGGAACAAGTAAGTGTTCAAACATACAAGCCTATGGGAGACATTTCACATTTAAACAACAACTTAGAATATTCTTTTATATATTTAACCCTCAAAGTACTGAACTTGACCAAAATTAAGAAAATAAAATATCTATTCAGTAGTTTGTGGGAAAAATTCTTGGATTTTGTTTGGATAATTTCTTACAAACAGACATTAATGAGTAAAGGTAAAGAAGACTATCCTTAGAAATCACACTAGAGAAATCTGACTGACTCAGAAGAACCAAGGCTTGGTTCTTACTGAAGCTGGACTGTACTACAGAAGTGGAGAGGATTCTGGTAATGATAGTTCTCCAAGAGGCTAGGGTGTGGCATATCCACCATCCCAGTGAGTGACTCTTCAGTTGTCCCTTCTGCTTATACCTCATTGGACAGAACTTATTCAGTCATAAGAGAACAAGGATGTAATTTTTTATCGGTTGGATATAAAGTATCCACTCCAAATAGTCACATATTAATGGCTTGGTCTCCATTAGTAGCTCTAATTGTAGGGAAGAATGTCACTGAGAACTGAACCTTGTTTCCCAACACCCGTCTCTCTATTTTTGCTGTTTCTTGTCTAAGAGTGATGTAATGTCATACCCTTCTACCATGAGGAATTGACGTACAGATACCGTGAGCCCCAGTCTCACCTATTACATCACAGACATGAATAGCCTAACACAGATATCAATTTCTGAATTTAGGAAGGCAGAATGCACGAAAGAATGTTGAAAATACTACCACAGGTCTGCTTTTGTCAATGTCTGACAGATAAAGCAAAGGATGTGGTAACATGATGTTTTATTCAAAGTCTCAATGTGATTTGAATGTAGAACCAGGACTCTAATAAATATTTTTAAATTCAAAACATGAGAGGCTCTTTTCATCACAATTTGGTAGTGTGTGTATGTGTGTGTGTGTGTGTGTGTGTGTGTGTGTGTGTTACACATATCCATAGTGAGAATATGGGGTAGTGTCCAGAGAACAACCCACAGGTTCCCTGGGTTCCCCCTTATAGATCTCATGCTTTGAAGGGTGGTATATGGGCTTGTCAGCAATAGCCTTTTCCTCTGGACCATCTCTGTAGCCCAGTAAAACTTTACTTAAGACATTTACAATAAAGTTAAGATTATTGTGATAGGAAAAAATAGACTGAATTTTTGAATGTTTTTATGTCTTTCTTTACTATTTTATTTCAATCATGCGATCTCCCCATCCTTAAGAATAGCAGCCCTAAGCTATAAAACTTGGGGAGGATTATATCTCAAAAGATCAAAATGATTCTAATTACAAGTTTTATATAGTTAACTACCTAAGAAAAAGAAGATTGGATATGCACAAGCTCTGAGTAGACCCTCTAAAGTCTGGGCAAGCTGAGAGAACAGTCCTGCCTTCTTCTTCAAAGGTCCTTGTCTCTTTCCCTGCATTATGATGACAGTTTTCTCTGCAACTGGAATCTCTATTCCAGTCCTTGCTTCTTTGATCTGCCTATCTATACCAAAACAAATTAAACCCATACTACATTGATATAGTACATTGTGCCAGATACTTAAAACAGAATACAGTGTTGACAGCTAGTTGCAATCCTTTCCGGTCGCTCCTGTATAGACATGTCATCTCTCACTGCAGTAATATTCTCCCTAGTCTCTAAGAACAATTTTCCTTCTCCATTGTGCATGCCAAACATTTCTGCTAATACGGACTTTATTCCCTTTTCTTACCAGAATCTCAAGGCTATCTGCACCCCACCTGCATGACTGTGCCCTCGAGACACGGTGAGGCTATGCAGAACCTGCCATAGTGCAGGAAATTGTTTATCCCTAAACGAGACTCGGCAGATCATTCTATTGTCTGTTTATTTACTCTTCTGCTCCCTTCTTTTGAACTAAACATTACAAGGACAAAGACTGTGATTAGGCATTAATCATCTGCATATTTTTAGAACTTACCAATTATCCTAGTACACGGTAATTGCTTGAGAAACATTGTAGAGTGCTGTTTGGTATTCACATTTGACATAGAGAGTGATATGTTTACTTTCTAACTTTGATTTTTTAGAAAATTATATTCTATAAATCCATATAAGTGCATCCAATAAAGATGCCAAGCAAGTTATATGTGGATGAGAAAACGTAGTTCACGTTGCAGAGATCATATTCTTGACCAAGTTCAAGAAACTAAAGTGACATTTGTGGTGTGGACATTGCCATCAGAGTCCCCTATGTGTGACGGAGACTACCTCAGCTTCCAGAGAAGGGAGCTCTGAAAATCAGGGGAACAAATCAGCTCTATTCCTGAAAGGGTCCCATACAGCATCTTCAACTAAAGCTTGGAAACATGGGGATATAGTTCCTGTGAACTGTGAGCAATTGAGTATTCCTAAGCCATACAATGTGAGTATGTGCTGTGCGAGGATGAAAAGAGGCAGCAGAAAAAGATAAGGCTGAACTAATTAGGAGGAAAGCCCACAAGGGCCTGAAATACCATCCAAGGCAATTCAGCATTTACCCTGGTGTGATGAATCAGAAGCTCTGGGTGTTTATGTGACCCCTTCAAGGTCACAGTGAGGGTGGATGGAGGGGGAACATAATCGTGCCCAGAGCTTGATTATAACTAGTGTGTGTTTCTTCAGAATGTGTTTTAATCAGCAGTTCATCTAGGCTGCATCTTAAGATCTCAATAAAAGATATTGAAGCTTGCTCCACATTCCAAGATGAGGCCAGTTGACTGATCTGCTCAGCCAAGGAGGCAAAGAGTCCTTCTAAGTAAGAGATGACAACATCAGGTAGATTTTATGATGGCTTGCTTTCCTCTGTTCTATTTCAGGCTAAATTGTGGTTGTTTAAAGACTCATATATACTACGTAAATACCATTCAAACTTGTTTAAAGACTCATATATACTACGTAAATACCATTCAAAAGATAGGATAGGTTACATATACGGATCTGCTAACAGTGAAATTAATACCCAGTAAACACATTGATAAAAAAAATATGATTTCAGAAGAATCATCAAATTTCCTGAGAACTACAAAGTACTTGAAAAGAAAGAAAAAAATTAGTCAAAGTGGTTTTATAATTGTGCAGTAGTAAATAGTCAACGAAGCACATCCTTATGTAGTAAAAATTACGTGGTCAGAGACCACAAAAATCGATGATATAAGACCTCAAGTAAGATCCATACTTGCGTGCTGCAAATTGAATCAACCTCTGTTTTTAAAAGGAACACGATTTTGAAAATATTTAGTAACCTATTCAAAGATAAACACATTCTAAGGACAAATTGTCTGAATAAAGCTCCTGCTTCATTCTGCAAGTGACTGATACATAGAGAATTCACAGCATTCATGTGTGCCTGGATCAGGAAGAGGATCAACTTGCCTCTGAATGCCTTTGAAATTGCTTTCCCTTCCTTGTCCTGGGGACATGAGGAGGCGCTGGGGAGCAGTGAGATAATTGAAATGGAATTTCCCCCTCATAGGCTAAGAACTCACCTTAGGAATTAGTAGATTATTTTTCAAATGATAGGCAGTAGATAATTTGATCAAAATATGAATAATAATATGCACATTGTGGTTTCCCCCCTTTTAAATTAAATCACTGGCTCTTTTTGTTCTCCAGAATAAAAGTCTTCAAATTTACACAGAGATGCTTAGCAAACTTTGAGTTGCTTAGGTAATGCTGTCCAACTGAACATTTGTAGGGCGTCTGAGAGGGTGGTTCAAGACTGGGATTTCCTTTTCTTCTATCACATTTTTCATTCATTCACTCATTCATTTTTTTCTTTTCTTTTTTTTAAAGAGAATCGACATGTAACATTATAACATCAATGGTAATAAAATTATTCTTGAAAATATTTTATTTATTTATTTCTACCTTATTCATTGCTTTAAAGACTACTTAGCTCTGAGTTCTTATGGTTCTCGACCAAATTTCAGTCCCAGGCACCCACATTGGGTGGTTCAAAAGCACCTGATTATCTGATGCCTCTTGCCTCTGCTGGCTCCTGCACTAATATAAATATACCAATAGACCAGTTCATATATGGACATATAATTTAAAACAATAAAAATAAATATTTAAAATATTTAGTTATGTGGTTTATAATGATTATATTTATTTACTAGAATAGTGACAACATATTTTTTTAAAAAATAAGTTAGCTTTACTTCTAATTTCTGTGAAATACTTTATAATTACTAACTCTTTAGTGTCATAAAATATGAAGCCTATGAAACTCCATTTTGGGAAATTAACTCTTGTGGTAAATTAAAAAAAGCAGCACGACCAGTTCCTACCTGTCACCGCTCTATGCTGGGCTCCTGGTACTCTAGGACCTGTGCGATCACTCTCTGGAGTTAGTTCTGTCACTGTAGAGCCATATAGAACTAACCTTAATTTATCTCAGTGGCGGCTGGCTTCAGTGTGGCACACGCCACATTAGCCTAGCTATCTTCTGGCTCCAGTGCTCTCTCCACTTCCATTGCTAGTCAGCCTGGCCAGCCCTGGCCAACTGGGAATTCTGGACCCAGCTACCCGGTAATATCAAGACTCAACAACCTGTAACCCAACAATCAGATTTATGTGTTAAATACTCAATGAACAATACATCTGCAAAATTAACTGACAACCAATTGATAAGGATATAACCTGCCACCTAGATAAGATAAATTTGCCTACAGAAATCCACCCCAGCTACCTCAGCAATTCAAGACCGCCAGGATCTGGGTCACCCTTCTCAGTCTTCATCTTGATTCTCCCTCCTTCTCCTTCTCTCTCTCCCTACAAAAACCTTTGTCTCCACCTTATACTTTTACTGTCCCATCATGGTCTTGATCTGACTTGTGCCAGCCCTCACCTGCATAGTGACTTCAACCTACAATTAACCTTTTATATGGTATTTCTAACCTTATTTAATCTCTTCCTTAATAACAAGAATATCAGGCCCTAGTGAGATGCTTGAGCATATAAAAGGAAATTGCTGCCAAGTGTGATAACTTGGATTAATTCACTGTGACTTCATGGTAAATGAAGGTGTGAATAAATAAATACAAATTTACAAAAAGAAAGACAGAAAGAGAAGCAACAGCTCCAAGCTATCCTCTGACCTCCACCTGAGAAGTATGGCCACGTGCGTGCACACACACACACACACACGCATACATGCATGCACACACACACACACACACACACACGTATGCACACACTCACATACAAACACACACAGACATGTATATACACACATGCCCAGACATATGCACGGATACACATGCACATATACAAATACAAATAAATACACAATTTTACTAGGAACACAGACAGTATTTCCAACATTTCAATATTTCAGTTCACAAGTCAAACGTTATCTTTCATTTATTTTCTTCTCTACATTAGCTATGGGTACCATATTTTGTTTCTGTATATACGACAAGCTGTTGAAAGTTCACTGAAGAAGATCAACCTTTGCAAGATTCATTTTTCCCCCTATAGTTTCTTCCGGGCACACTTAGGACCATAGTTCTTCACCTAAACAGAGAGTTTCTGAGACGTCCTATCGGGCATCTCCTCCACTCAGCCTCTGGCCTCTCAGCACCACAACCAGGACTTTTTCAACCTGACAAGCTGCCCATTGCTACACTCATCTCCACTTATCTCCAGTTCAACATACCTTACACACGACTCACCGTCTTCCTTCTTCTCGTGTGTTTTGTCCTGGAATTCTCTCCTGGAGTTGATGAAAAAACCTCCGAGCCCCAGCGTGATACTTACGCTAAATCTTTCCATCTCTCCATCATTCTCCCTACTCCTCACCTTTACCTCAAGGCTATATTAGGTGCTCACTGCTGAGAGAGAATGTGTGACCAAATAGGATTTAGCGAAGGAAGAGTATATTCTGGTTTACAGTGGGAGGGGTTATATTCCACGATGGTGGAAAAGCTATGACCGTTGGAGCAAGCATCCAGCCTGAGCTTGCAGTTAACAAACCATGTGTTCAAATGTCTGAGCCCAAGGGGAACATTTCACATTCAAACCCCAATAAAGACCCATGTCAATTCCTGGGAGAGCTGCTTGGCTCGTTGTTTTCTAGGATCTGTGCGCTAGGAAAACAGAGATCCAGTAGAAGCATCTATGAAGGGAGACCAGAGCACCTATGGATATCTTCTCAGGAGCTGTCCTGGATGCAGATTTTGACTAAACTCCAGGATGCTGAAACACATCTACATATTGGAGGCACCAAATAAAGTTAAATAAAATAGGGAAAACACTTTCTCTTAGGTGTGCATTTTAAACCTTTAGGCCTGTGGTAGTTGCGTGAGGGGAGTCTCCAAACCAGGAAATGGAAGAAATCCCACTTTCTGGAATAGGGAACAGGTAGGAAACTTAGGCTTTTGGTTGGCAGGGTTATTTATTCTTATGCAGTTCGTTTGACCCATGACAGGGAGATCTGAGTGGGTTTCTGAGGCTTATAAGAATCTCTTTAACTTTACAAAAAGACATAAATATTAGACAAGTTAAATCGTTTGTATTGGAACCCATATTGTAGAAACAGGTAGGAGATACCAAATTTGAGTCATAGTGAAGGCTTTGTTAAAAGTGTGAGGTAAGCTCAGGGAAGACAGATACCTGTGGGGAAGAAGGAGCAAAAGGAGATTTGTCCCTCAATACAGGGACTGAATCACATACATTTTCCATAATGAGAATACCTTTAAGTCTATAGTTAAAAGACAACCAAAAAAAACTTAAAAACTTGAACGTGACTGACAGTTGCATAAATTTAGCATAATGCGAAACACTTTAAATCTATAGTTAAAGACAGCCAAAGAGAAATTAAAATCTTAAACTTGTGATTATGATAGTTGATCGTATAGTTTTATCAGAGTTAGGCTAATAATTTATCAGAACTCCATTGATTAATGATAGAACTCTAAACTTTTGAAGTACTAACATAACAATGCTATAATGAGGGGAAGAGACCTGAAGCATTTCCTTTTGTTTCTTTTATGTATCTTAAAGCCTTTTCCTATCACCATCCAAGTTTACCAACTTCACAATGTCTTTCTAGATCCTCAAATATTTTCTTAGATCCTTATTACTTAAGCTTCCATATCCTCAATCCTTAAATAAACTTTACATCTTTTTCTATCCTATTATTTACCAGGAGATACAGGTGGTTGATCATTGGAAGTAGGCATTGCAAAGTGAGTTTCTTTAAATAAAGGAATAGTAAAAGGCTTTGTTGGAAACCTGTTTATCTTTGAACATGACACCTGTGAGCAAGACAAACACATTTGCCTTTTTAATAAGAGATCTGGTAGTTTTAACTGGCTACTAAACTAACATGGTGGTGAATTACTTTGTGGGTAAGAAGCTAGTTGTCTGTGCTCTAGCTATCAAGGTACAGTTAGCTTAGCCGCCAATGTGACCAGAGACATTAAATGGAAAAAGCACAATCTAGATGTTATATATTAATTAATAAACTTAATTAATAATTAATTAATTAGTTTTAAAATGACAGGTTAGTCTATAGTTGTTGCGGTTTGCTCTGGAGTTATCTGTATTTTGTTGCTAACTCCACACCCCCAAGGACAGCTGCCTAGTCACCTACTCAGGACTCAGGTGACTTCACCAGAACCTTCTCCCCATTTAATTTGTAAAATACAGGTAAGAGCCTGCACAGGATAAAACGAGGCCTGTCATTGGACGAGAAGGAAGGATGGGCTGGAGAAAAGTTTGAGGGAAGAGGAGGAGGGAGCGGGAGACAGCAGAGTAGCCGCTGGACAAACTGGAAGCTGACGTTAGTACCTTTACAGGTGGTTATGAATGTTCTTAAGGGATGGATGTGTATTGGGATTTGTATGTTTAGGTGGACAATTGCATCTTATCAATTGGATCAAAGGTTATTGTGTTGTGTGTTCTTTCATGTAGCGATTTAAGTGTAAGAGAGTGTGGGGCGACTAGAGAATCTGGGCCACCACAGAGTAGGGATATGTGTTTCTGGCAAGATATCTACCAGCTATCTTGGGGCACTGTATTGCCGGACCTAGTGGGGTAAAAGAAAGCTTGTGTGTGTGTGTGTGTGTGTGTGTGTGTGTGTGTGTGTGTGTGTGTGTGTGTAGTTTTACAATAACATATAGTTTGCTACCTAAACTGTTCTCGCAGGTTCCTGTGGTCTCTATTGCGATCAGCAGATCTCTGACAGGATTGAGAACTAGTACCTATGTATTTCTGAATTAAACAATCTACGTCTGTTGTTAGTTATCTGATCTAAACTATACCTAGCAAACATAAAACAGGAGACTTAGTAAACCTTAATAATTAACAGCATCACTTCTTAGCATTTACAATTTGAACTTATTAAAGGCTATATATGATCATTGATAAGGTTATTGGCTATCAGTGTGTGTTTCTTAATTGTAGTAGCTTTTATGAGATTAGAACTGTTGCAATAGTTTTGGAGATTAGACCCTGTTGAGTTACAACCCAAAAAATAAAATTATAATTTTTAGTTAAAAGGCTTTTTATTTATAAACATAGTCCAGAAGGATACTGGAAACTTTTTGACTTTTATGTGGTATATAATTACAAAATTCTATAGCTTAATAATATTAGCAAAAACAAAGCTGAGCATATTTTAAGGCAGTGATCTTTAACCTTTTAACACTGTAAAGCTCTAAAGAAATATTAAATTGAACCTTCTTTCAAAGAGGGAAAATATAAAGCAATATTTTAAACAACCATCCAAGATAGTAGAGAAAACAGATCAAAATCATATTTCAATTTGAAAGTATCTCTGGAGGCCTGCTTCCCTGGTCTGCTTAGGGTCACATGTTTCTGCCCTTAAGCAAGGTCTCTGGGAAGCCATGACTTCCCATAAAGAGATGGCTGCCAGCTGTGTGTCTGCCTTTAACCAAGACGGTGGTGGAGCTATGACTCCACCTTTCCCAGCTCTTAGCAAGGATACTGATCAGCCACGTGGTGGTTTTATGCCAGAATGGAATCGTGTCACATGACTTATGATTATTTGAGCACCGACTTTCAACGAATAACCCTGAGTTATCAGTTTTAACCATATCCAACAATTTCTAAGTCAGTAATCTTGTTTTTTGACCCTGGACTTTGAACACACGCCTGATTCTAAAAACGTTGAGCGGTAATATATTTTTGGAGCCACCAATAAAGTAAAACAGCATAAAATCGGAGTAGAACACTAGGAAGCAAGTTCAAAATTATTCATATTTAAAGAACGTCTGAGCCCCTATTATAGTAGATCCGATGGTCAGACAACCAAGAGGAGAATTGAGCCTAGGTGGCTGGCAGCGGGAGAAGCAAATAACATTCATTCACATAACACGCAGTGGCTGTGGACTAGCAAAGACTCAAGACGGGACATTAGACCTAGCATGTGAATTAAAATGCACCACAGGAGCCTGCTGGTATCAAGGCGCCACGGTTGCAGTGGAGTGAGTACCTTGTGGGCCCGTGCCGAGTCTTCCTTCTGAGAAATCATGGCGTTCGACAGACCTGATATAAGGAAGTTTATTGTGGGGAAGAGAAGGGAGCAGAGACCTTGATAAGGGGTAGGGAGTGGGACAGGGAAGGAAAAAAAAGAGAGAGGAAGAGAGGCTGGCTGGAAACACATGGAAGAGGGGAGAAAAAGATTGGGGGGGGGGGACTTTTGACAATCAAAATTACTAGATATTGCCTGAAGTTGTACATTTTGTATCTTATGGTTAATGGCATCATAGTTAAATCTAACAGTTATTATTTTTCATTGAAATTTTAGTTATTAACTGAGTGAACACCTAGATCCCTACATCATGAGTCCTTGTATATAATTATAGTAGATATTAATGTGAGTACTATTGATGACAGGAGATAGAAACCGACTAGTCTTATTGTCAAGTAAACTACCTTTGCCATAATGAAACTCGTGTTTTGTAGATTTAGAACGGAGCAGCTTACATTAAAGTACCTCAAAGGGCCACATCTACCCTCGCTGAAGAAGAGCATTCACAGGACTGCACATTGTTCCTTCTGAGGGAGGCACTGGCTTGCTTTTCACACTTTAACCCTGAGAACGCACACCACTGTCTACTCCTGTCACACATTCTAGCATTCAGAAGGAACTGATGATCACAGCAATTCCCAACCAAAAGCTTATTACTAGTTTTGAGAAGAAAGGGAGAAATTTTTCAAATGCTTTAAGTATTTGCTTTTCAATCTTCCTAACCCAATTGATATAAACCCAGGGTTTGTTTTGATAATAGCAGTAATTATAAACAACTTACACATCGTTGTAACTAGTGTTACCATACGTGTTTCATTGTTTTGTAAGGTCTTTAGGAGCTGGGAAAAGCACAGCGATACATCTGAAGCACACCAGTTCTCCTGAGGTCTTAAGGCAGTTTTCATTTTTAAAGAGAAGGAATATCATTTTGGAAAAGTTCACAAAAGGGCAGGTAAAAATATTTCTTTATCAGGGCAATTGGAAAAATTGAGACAGACTCACTTCCACTGGAATAGGTGAGTTTAAATTCTCCAAGGTCATTTGGTACTGTGTCTAAGTTGTTAGGCATGGGCATGTTGGTTTCTCTGTATACTTTGTTTCTTTGAGGTATTGTCTGAACACATCCTTTCAGACATTCTGCTCCATGGTGGCCTGCGCTCTCGCTCATCTCCAATAGGAAAGGCTAAATAGAAAGGAATGGAGCAGGACTGAAAAAGTTAATGGTCATGGGTTATGAAAGAGAATAGAAATAAAGCAATTGTTTTTTCCTCATTTTAATTCTGTCATGCTGCTGTATCATAGGTTTTTCCAGGAGACAGGCAGCATACATACATACATACATACATACATACATACATACATACATACATACATGTGTGTGTGTGTGTGTGTGTGTGTGTGTGCGTGTGTGTGTGTGCTCATTCTAGATAAGTGGTCCATGACAGACCAAAGTTCACCTTGGTGAACCAAGGAGTATTATTTGACTTGATTAAAGAAATGTAGGTGAGGAGTAACTAAAGCACCAGAAATTACTCAAAGGCAAACACTTCACCAAAGCCAGAATGGGTGGTCACTCCCAAATGCTGGAAACTTGGGCACACTGCATAATTTATGGGCAGCCTGGAGAATGTTTTTTCCTGGTGGATCTATCTGTCTGAGCCTCCCAGACAGTTCAGACATTTTCTGCCTCTCCTAGGTATCTACACTAATCTTTGCTCTTTCCAGGGTGCTGGGCTGCTCTGCTTCCTGCTGACATCTGTACTTAGAGAGTCTTGTGAACTTAGTCTTCCTCACAGCTCGGCTGGTCTAAGAGACTCTCAACTCTTGGAAAGGAAAAGACCAAATGCATCAGGGCAGCTTCAGAACCTTCCTGAAGCCCATTTTGAGTTGTTTACCTCTGTCTTAATGAGATCACTGCAGGTCGAAATGCTTCTACATTGAAGGAAACTGCTATACAACACAAGGCACTTTGAGTTTTCATGTTGCATGAGTGTATAAACACATTTCATAGTGAAGTTGAAAATGTAATGTGAAATTCTGCAGCTTTCTTTCCTGTTCTATCTCTATAGAAATAAGCTTATTGGCTGCACATACTCATAGGTATTATTAATTTTGGTGTGTGGTGATACTCAATTGCTAGTTGTTTATAATAAAGTATATAAAACTTTTTTTTATATTTATCAACTTGTAAGTTCTTAAAACAAACCAAACTGGCAAGCCAATATTCAGTAAAGTGAATGTATTCTCTTTTCTGGAAACCATAGCTTCTGGAAAACGTAGGTGTATGAGACTTCTTCCTTTGTCAATTTAGTACTTAAGGATTTACCTGAAATCCATTTGGTTCTTTACATCCTGTTACAACCATCATTTTCAGAAAACTAAGGTGGGAAGCGAGGCTGTTCTGCGAACTGGGAATTCAGTTCAGGAGCACATCAACCCTCAGGTTTTCAGTGTGATTGCATTTATCTATATTTAAAATACAAAAGAATCAACACGCTGGAAAGTAATTGCTCTGTTGCCATAGGGGAAAAGATTAGGAAAACTGAGTTTGAGGGAGAAACTGCCTGGGTAGTAATCCCTTTTATTATCTAGTCTAAGCCATAGATGATTCTATCTAAAGCCTAACAAATAATTATGTCCTGAACTCTAAGGTCAGAGGACTTCAGCAAGATTGCTAAGATGTCCCACTATCAGACAATGTCTGTGTTTCTAAGGTTGGGATCTCTTTCTTAAAAGTCTCTGTTTGACAGCACTGAATGCAGCACAGATGCTAATGTGCACGGCAGGGGAGAGCAATTACAAAACCCATTCATTTACTATGTGATCTCTGAGGTCTCTCCTAACTTTAAAATTCTATGTCTGGGTCTAAATTAGAGAGTCATTTTCACTTGAATTGACAAAGCTAATCATACACTTTAATTAAGATATTCTCTCTTTTTTTTTTCATTAAATGACTGTATCAGTGAAAGGGTTTATGTTAATGAGAAACTCAAAATACATCTGCAAAGTAAGGCTCAGAGAGAAAGAACCTTGATGAATGATCAAGATCTTATGAAGGAAGTTTGCTGGAGGAGGAGCTACAGCTACGGCCTCCACAGGTAGAATGCATAAGGCACAAAAGAGGTAAAACAGGACCAGGACTAGGAACAGAAAAGCAGTATTCAGCAAAACCCGAGTTGGACTTGGAGGAATGGCAGACAAAGGAATTTTGGAGAATAGGTGACTCGTGGTCCTTTTCTCTTAGGGACCTCAGGTTTCTCCCATTGGTCTTAATTCAAGACCAACTGTCCCTACATTACTTTCCCTTGAATTTGAAAATAATTTCAAATCTGCTTCCAATGCTGGGATTCCTTAGAAATTGTGCCCAGAAACAAAATAGATAATGTGAATAACTCAAAATCACATGGGAAGAACTTGGGTTAGCTGGAGTGAGGGGTTACCCCATGAACTCACCAGAAAACAGTTTACAGCTTCTTAACTTTCAAGACCAACTTGACTCTACACATCTGTGATATAAAATAAGAAGCAGTCTTAGATACTTTCCCATTGTTGTAAAGAGACACAACAACGGTGATGTGAAGAACCAAGAGTTTAATGGAGCCTATGGTTTCAGAGGTTGAGTCCATGACCATCATGGCAGTAGGCAGGTAGGTGCGAGATGGGAACAGTAGCTGAAAGCTTGCATCTAATCTATAAGTAAGAGGCAGAGGACTAACTATGAAGGTCATGGGTTCTGAAACCCCAAACCCACAGTGACATGCCTTTTACAACAAGACAGCAACTTCCAATCCTTTCCAGACAGTTCCTCCATCCAGGAGCCAAGCATTCAAAGATAAGGTATTGATACCATTTTAATTTAAACCATCACAGATGGTCAAACGATCATCTTACAAGTGTAGTAAAAAATCAGTCTCAGTAGCTATTTCT
This sequence comes from Rattus norvegicus, assembly GCF_021556685.1. NCBI lineage: Eukaryota > Metazoa > Chordata > Mammalia > Rodentia > Muridae > Rattus > Rattus norvegicus. Next base: position 97,264,108 of record NC_141548.1, read on the forward strand.
GAACCAAGTGTCCCCCTGTATCTTTACAGTTTTCCATTTCTTCAATAGTAGTCATGCCACCTTTTAGAAACTCTTCATATTTCTATAAACACAGGAGCTCATGTAACCTAGGCTATCTGCCCTTTGCCTTTTTATGCCTCTGTCTCTCAGGTTGCTAGTATTACAAGCATGCACAATTGCACCTGGCTTTATGATGTGTTTGGGACCAAACCCAAGACTTTGTGAATACTTTGTGAATACTTCATCCAATTGAGCTGCATTCCCAGCCAAAAGCACAACTTTTACTCATGTATCTTTGAATAAAATATATTTAGAGAGGTATCACATAGATTCTGTGACTTGAGGTGTTGTACGTGTTGTGTTAATTCTATGTACATAGTAGTATTAAACGTGTGTTAAGAGGCAGAAAGGACAAAAGAGAGGAAGCCCAGATGTGAATAAAACAAAAAAGAAGTGTATGGGAAAGTCAAATGTTCTTTCAAAAATATTAAATACTGAATTTATGTGAATGAGGATATTGTTCCTCAGAGATATTTATAGAGCATACTCCTTGGTGTAGGTGCTACCTTTTATGAGAAAAGGATGTTTTTAATGTTTAGTTTTATCTAACAACTAGTAGAACCATGTCTGAAGCATAAGTACTGACAAATACTTGACTAAAATAATATCCGAGTTTATTTTAGTTAATATTCATTGAATCTGCCCTTTCATTAGTGATTCTGTTGTTAATGAAAAGTGGGAATTTATAGTTTCAAATACCATTAGAAATAATTTAGAAAACACCAAAATTCTTTAAAGTGTTATCTAATTGATTTCAGAACAAAACAATGAAATGGTCAGATTGTATCTACTTAGAATAATTAGAGTGAAATGCTGGCAGGGTGAGTTATCCCATGTAACCTTGTTGGTAGATCTAGGATGTTAAACCAGGCAGTGGTTCTTCTATGTGGTCTCCATGATGAAAATAACGCGTTCAAACCTACATTGATCATCCCTTAAAGTAAAATATGGGCATGCAAGGAAATAACTAAAAGTGGAACCATATACATATGTACATTAGAAAGAAGTATGAGAAATGAGGAAGAATTCAACTGGCCAAGTCACAGTGATAGGAGTTATAAATGCCAGAGCTGTATCTCTGTGATAGAACACATGCATTTTTAGCATGCATAGTGTGATCTCAAGACCAAGCACTGCAAAATATAATGCACAAGCAAATAAAGGAATAATAAATAAAGATGTTAAAACCATCAAAAATTAGCACAAGTAAGAAGAACAAATGAGAAACAGATATTCTGACTTTGAGTGGCCCCTCTTGGCAACCAATATAAATGTTCTTAAGACATGGGATGTTACTGGAGAAGGAATTTTAATTATACGTTATTTCAGTATCCCAGGTGTAGAATGCTGAAATGGTGTGAGAAGCCAAATAATAACACTGCCTCCCCCCTCTCTCTCTCTCTGTGTGTGTGTGTGTGTGTGTGTGTGTGTGTGTGTGTGTGAGATAGAGAAAGATAGACAGAAAGAGAGAGACAGAGAGAGAGAGACAGAGAGAGACAGAGACAGAAATAGAGTGAGACAGAGAAGGAAGGAGAGTGAGAGGGAGGGGGAGAGAGACAGAGAGAGAGAGAGAGAGAGAGAGAGAGAGAGAGAGAGAGAGAGAGAGAGAGAGAGAGAGAGATGCCAGTGACCAGGTGAGAGCATGTTCTGTCCCCCATGCAAGCATATGGAGTCTGGAGATCGTCTTCACGTGTCTTCTCTATTGTAGCCCACTGTGGTTTTGAGAAAGATTCTCTATCTGATCCCTGATTTGCTGTTTCACTAGACTGTTGGCAGCATGCCTTAAGGAAGCTGCTCTCTCCACATTCTTAGCAGTGGGTTACAGGATCGTTCTACCACATCTGCCTTTTCCATAGGTGCTAGGAATCCATTTTCTAGACCAAGATGTGTTATTACTGAATAGTACTACTGACAAGCACAGAACTATGCTGATAAACATTCCCCAGATATAACCCTCTGATGAAACGTGTCAAAAGCACTCCTGCGTACCAGTCAGTGAGTGAGTCTGGAGTGTTGGGTGTTTCTTGACCTTCATATCACATCTGCTCATGTTATTAAGAATCCACATTCCTGATAAAAAGTAAATGTTTATATTCTTTTCCTTCTAATTCTTCATTATAGCTAACTTTTTTGATATTATTTTTCATGGTGAAGGAATAGCTGTTCACTGAATGGAAGGTAAAGATATGAACAGGTTCTTCTGTCGATTTAGGAAATCCTTGTTTATCCTCTATGTCACAAGGTTCTCCATACACTTAGACCTCATCAGAAAAACTGGATTCACCAAGAGACATTTTCTATTCAAATCTAGGTTAAGCTGTTGAATTACATGTTCCCATGGCACATTTGGCACCTCTATAATTACTTGTTCCGTGTCTACTTTTCAAAATTAATTGCGAATACCATAGGGAATAGACTGTGTTGTGCCACTGGTTCCCTGGTGTCTGGCAATAGTAAATGGCTAACAAGTCATTAAGGGAAATTAAGAGGAAAGGTTAAGCAATATAAAAATCTTTCCAAGATACTTTCTTTCTTTCAAAGCATGAAAGTCACAGGTGATAAATGCAAGAACAAATCTGTAAGTATGAAATGTATGTAAAAGAAAAACAAGTTAGTGTGGGTTAAAAATTATTTTCAGAACACTGTTTTGGTATGAGTAGAGGTAGGAGACACAATTGCTATCACTGGGGAAAATGGAGGTGTGTTTGATTAGTAAGGGTGACCGTGTGACCTTGAAATAGTAGGATCATCAATGACTCCAGTAATGCCCCCATGGCTGCTTTAAAATATCAAATACAAATTACAGACTTTGTATTTCTCAGCTTCAGAAATGTGAGAATCATAAAATCATTACCCATGATCACAGCACAGTTGATAAATTTTACGTGTATTCTACTAGTCCAGAAAGGATTCTGAGATCCAAAGGTTATACCTAGGCATAAAAGAGGTATATTCAAGGACAACATGTGCAGAATATTTAATGACACAGAGACTGGAAATTCTTGCAGCTGCTCAGGCACTAATGTGTCAAAGAACTCCATGGAGTTTGAATTTGATATGCTTTTCTCCCCTGGGTATATCATATTAAAGTTGTCCCTGAGACTTCCCACAGTTAATCCTATCATAGGACTTAGAAGAATAGCAAATGGTGTCAAAGATATTTCTTTTTACTTAAAATTCTTTCTAGGACAAAGAAAAGAGGTTTAAAATGTGGTTTCCACCATATATGTATGTATGTATATATATTTCCCCTTTATATAAAAACAATTTCTTTGTAGATCTCTCCCAAGTGAACTCTAGCACATAACCAATAACCATTGCCCTTTTGCTCCAGCAAAATAATGATGAATTCAGATTAGCATTAGACCCTCTGAAAGTGAAAGGGAAGAGGATAATTTAAAATAAAATAAAATGTTAACCTGCTTTGAATTTTCACCACTCTGGGGATCTGGACTAGATAGTCACTTATAACTGTCTAGTCACGTGACAAATGCCCTTTCACTCTTTGGAAAATGTTTTTGGATTGTAGATTGAAATTGTGTCCCAATTTCACTCAGCATTCAATGTCTCAAAGGAAAGGTTGAGATGCCATGGATTACTGCGTACACTGGAATGGACTCCTTGGCTTCTTCACTCAGTTAAGCACTGGGCTAAAGTTCTGCTTAATGAGTGCACTGAACAATTGACATGGTAGGTGCGCTATCATTTAATAATGCATAGATGTCACAGTGAGGTTTCTAGTTGCTCCTTCTGCCATTCAGAACCTAGGTAGAAAAGCAAAAACTAAAGGTCTGGAAGAAAACTGACAAATTTTCTGCTAGGCATAAGGCCATCAGTCCAAATTCACATTTGGCCTTTGCTGTCAGTGAGGTAACTTTAGCCTTTGTCTCATTAAGATGTTTCAACTTTCACTCACTAACACAATATTCCTATATTTTCCCTGAGTGTTTATTCTTTGAATAACATTTGAAATGTTTCACATGACAAATGCATTATTTATGAAGGACATACCCATCAGTTTTTAAAATACTGTACTGTCAAAGAAAAGTTCAGTTCTTATAAAACTTAACAGGACTTTTAAAAATATATATGTACATATATATTAAAATAAAACTAAAATTTTATTATTTCTCCTTCCTTTTCTTTTTCTGCAACCATTCTCATAAAGCGCCCTTAACCTCCGTCAAATTTTTGGTTTTTCTTCTTGTGATTGGGAATGTATATGTTATTGTTTCTATCTTTGGACATTTCGGGTAGATTACCTCAATAACATATAATAACATCTCATACAAATAATAATTATTATTTACAAATCCATGCATGAAAATATGAGAAAACATGTAAAACATGTGGCACTATTTAATAACTTGTAAAAGGTTACTTTAACATATAAGTTATGAAATATAGACTTTATAAACTAAGATAAAAAATTCTTCATCTTAAGAATTGCTAATCAGTTTCTGGTAGTAGTGATTCTTACCACTGAAAACCTTACACAATCTGTTCTTACAGAAACAATTATTTTCAAGATCGCATGCCTTTAAAAATGCAAAGCACTTAATGATCTTGCATGTTTAGCTTTTGCAAAAACACAGCTCATCTTGTCTTTCCTACTGAATGTTATCTGACCCCAAAGCAAGTGTCACAGCGTGGTTCTAAAATTTCTTTGAATTCTTCTTAGTAGCATTCCATTAGGCACTTGCTTGTTACAAAGTGTCACTTCAAAATTATAGATATACGTAAGACTAAAAGGTGTCTTTGCGAGGTAATGAATGCATTGAATAAAGAATTATTTTATACGTGGGACAATGGTAAATATCATAAAGAAAAAGTGTATACCGAGGCATACCAATAAATGAAGCACTCAGGAGGCAATGGAGGAATCACATGTTGAATGTTAAAATGGAGCACACATAAAACCCTGCCTCATAGAATCGAAGACTGAAGTTCTTGCTCCCCCATTGACTTCTTCCATAGCAAGGACCAAGCCTTGAATTGTAGACACAAAACTATGGAAGAAAACAAAACAGCAGCATCCTCTTAGCCGAAGTAATTGATCACTGCACATATTCATCTCTCTGCGTTCTTGAAACTAAGGCATTTGTCAACAACAAAGAAAGAGAGAAAGAAGGAAGCCTGAAGGTGTTTCCACACCAGCAGAGTTCACTTCCTAGGTGGTTATGTCAGAGCAAACACAGTCCTCTGGCACATGAACAGTGACTGTCCCAGGGACAGGGAAGACCTCTCTTCTTCTCACGTTGTAGTACACAAAGCAGTAGGATTCATGTAACATAGCCATGAAGCACAGTTTGAAACAACTGAGTCGTTCAACAAAAACAACCAAAGGGTACCCTTGACATTTGCTACACGCTGTCTCATTTCCATGGACACCATCATAAGCTTTGAACACCAAGTCATAGATCTTAGCAATTTTTCTATTAAAGTTCACATATAATAATTACTTTTCTAGCAGGTGAGTTCATATTTAGTAATATTTTCCAACACAACTTTGGATACTCTTCTCTCTGATACTGTTATTACTATTGATTAAATTTAAACCTTTAAAATGGCATTGTCCAAATAATTATAGATATAAATATAGGTATAGATAGATATAGATAGATGATAGATGATGATGATTGATAGATGGATAGATAGATAGATTCCTCCTTTGTAAGCTGAAATAAAATATATATTTTATTTATATTTTTACATATATTATATTTATATATATTTCTTCAAATGAAGAAACAAAAACCAAATGTAGGTGCATATCTACATTTGTTTTGTTGTTTCTTCATTTGCTTTGATTGATACAAGGAGTCAGAACTGTGTATCTCAGGCTGAGCTCGGGCACACTATGTAGTTGAGGGTGATCTATGACTTTCATCCTCCCGGCTTCAACTCCTAAACGCTGGGATTATGTTAGGCTTTGGTGACTGGCTGAAGTTTTATTTTATAACAACATTTAGACCCCCTGCAGTTGCTGAGATGTCTCAGTCAGAACAGTGTCTGTCATAAAAACCTGGGAACCTGACTTTGATCACAAGCAGCTCTGTATAGTACCTGGGTAACCCCTGTTCTAGCTACACAGACCTGGGAGGACCCCTGAGGCTAACTGAACCTATAAGTTCCAAGTTTATGAGAGACACTTTCTCAAAGAATTAGATGAGGAGAAGCTGGGGAAGATACTCTGACACACTTTGGTCTCCATGCACATGCATTGCACCAAACACACAAAGTCTTTATATGCTCAAAATAGTCTTTATTCTATCGCTTCACTAATTTTGAAGTAGGGACAATTAGCATTCGTTCTAGGTACATTTTTATCCCTCAATGGAACGCCACGATCAGATTCTTTAGATTGGCCTCTGTAAGAAAGGTGCAAGACATAGTTGTGGATTTCAGTGCCGAACATTCACTGTCTGACGCTACATGACGGTGCCGTGAACGTTTGTGATACCGTTAGCTGATAATGGTTTTCCATTCGATTTTTGATTTATATATATATTACTGGGTAGATATTGCTGAATCAAAACATATGTTTACATATAAGTGATTGCACTGAGCCCTACTGGAACGATTTTAGTGGCTGAAGTTCTCTCAAACATTAAAATTCAAGGAAGTAACTTAACTTTCTGTATCCTAATATTAGACTGAAAGATATTTTCATATTAGTAAATATAGAACACTATCCATACTGTCCTGGGGAGTGGACTCTCCTTTTATCCAACTTATATTATAAATTCATGACTGATTATGTTCTGGCATCTGTATATACAAAGACACAAATAAAAATGGCAAAGTCTGTTAAGACATACGATCATCTAAGTTTCTAGGCATAAATTTTTGCCTGTCAAGATAGTAAACTAAAAAAATACCTTACTGTAACGATGAATTTCTCACATTTTAGCAAAGAGGTAAAGCCTTGAATCGGTCCCATCTAGGATTAATATATGGTGAATACAGAACTCATGACCTTCTGCTGTGGAAGAACAAACTCATTTCCCCAAATGCGAGCTGTGATTAAAAGGAAGATAAATGAAAACCGTTTCTTTTGTTCTTGTTTTGACCACTTCTGAACAGACGTGCACATTTAAATTCCATCAGTTTTTCTTACACAAGTATTCGTTCTTCCCATCCCCAAATAGACGGTTATGTTTCTTGCAGTCTCTGCAGCGACTCAGACCCAGCACAAAGGATGCATGACATCATTCTGTTTCAAATCTAATTAGAAAAGATAAGGAGGGAAAAGTTAACTGAAAAATAGGCCAGCAAAAGAAGTGGATAAGAGGGGAGTCCGGAGGGAGTTCTGATTAGAGACTCTGGGTGTTTCAGAAGCTATTTGCTCTTTCAGCACATAGAAAAGTTTGGACTGGAGGAAGATCCAGAATCTTGAAATTGGAACACATGGATTGACAGGTACTGACAGGATGGGGAAGTTCTCGACAGGATGTGAAAGGTCTCATTAACTAGTGATAATACTGATTTCAGCCTAGATCAGCGGTTCCTCAACCTGTGGGTTGCACCCATTTGTGGGGATCCTACAACCCTTCACGGGAACTTCCTAAAACTTCTCACATCAGATATTTACATTATGGTTCATATGTGTAACACAATTAGAGTTATGCAACAAAAATAATTTTATGGTTTGGGGTCACCACAACACGAGGAACTGTGTTGAAAAGGTCATGGCATTAGGAAGGTTGAGATACTGGTCTAGACCACTGAATAGTAGGACAGTGGGAAATAAAGTGCAGTCTACTGACTCAGCTTGTCAAGTTAGAATAATATACGTTCAATATTCTCATTTGATAGCTCACTTAATCAGGACAGTACTTTTTAAATTTAATTAATTAATTTTTTTTCTACTTTTTCACTGTACATCCAGTTCACTGCCTCCCTCCATGTCACTCTCTCCCACAATCTTCCCTTTCCCCTTCCCCCTCCTCTTTCAACTGGTTGAGTACTCCCTGGATATGCCCCTACACACACACACACACACACACACACACACACACACACACACACACACACAAACACAGTGGGATAGTGAGTACTTTTGAAAACAGCTTGCAAATGACTATTTTACATCTTATTTTGAAACAACTTTTTCTGTATGTTTTCTTCACCTCGGGAACTGGATATAGAACTTTCCTGAGAGACACAACAAGAATATGTCAAATACAGAGGCAAATGCTAGCAGCAAACCAGTGAACTGAGAATGGGACCCACGTTGGAGGAATTAGAGAAAGGATTGAAAGAGCTGAAAGGGCTTACAACTCCATTAAGAACAACAATGCCAACCAATCAGAGCTCCCAAGGACTAAACCACTAGCCAAAGACTATACATGGACTGACCCAGGGCTCGAGTTGCATATGTAGCAAATGATATCCTTGCTGGTCACCAATGGAAGGTGAAGCCCTTGGTCTTGCCAAGGTTGAACCCCCAGTGTATGGGAATGTCAGGAGAAGGTAAGGGGGGATGAATAGAGAGGGGAAACACCCTTATAGAAGGTTAGGCATTAGGGGGCTTATGTCCAGGAAACTGGGAAAGGGAATAACATTTGAAATGAAATAAGAAATACCCAACTAGAGAGAGAGGGGGGGAAGAAGAAGAAGAAGAAGAAGAAGAAGAAGAAGAAGGAGGAGGAGGAGGAGGAGGAGGAGGAGGAGGACAAGGAGGAGGAGGAGGAGGAAGAAGAAGAAGGAGGAGGAGGAGGAGGAAGGAGGAGGAGGAGGAGGAGGAGGAGGAGGAGGAAGAAGAAGAAGAAGAAGAAGAAGAAGAAGAAGAAGAAGAAGAAGAAGAAGAAGAAGAAGAAGAAGAAGGAAGAAGAAGAAGAAGAAGAAGAAGAAGAAGAAGAAGAAGAAGAAGAAAGAAAGAAGAAAGAAGAAGAAAGAAGAAGAAGAAGAAGAAGAAGAAGAAGAAGAAGAAAGAAGAAGAAGAAGAAGAAGAAGAAAGAAGAAGAAGAAGAAGAAGAAGAAGAAGAAGAAGAAGAAGAAGAAGAAGAAGAAGAAGAAGAAGAAGAAGCAGCACAAATCATATATCAGAACATGTAGCCCTACTGAGCACTTACGTTTTTCTATTCAGTATTTTTTTGATGTTTTACATGCATGCTCCATCCACATTGTTCACACAACTCCGCCTCCCCCTATATGTACTCTCCCAAACTTGAGGTGTCTTAATTGTTGCATCCTTATGATTTTATGTCTATCCCAGTAGAAATTATAAAGACTCCATTTAGTTTTGCTCCTATATCATGTATGCAGGGGTGACCCATGGCTTGGGCATTCTATGCAGAATCTGGTCATTGGAAGAAACTGATTCCTCCTCTGCTGACAGCCATTGGCTACTTGCTGCTTTCTATCTAGGGAGACGGCCATGTGGACTTATCCCTTTCTTTGGTGCCATGTCAGCTGGAAATACCTTGATTTTGGTCATTTCCAGATAGCAATATCATAGGTGCTGCTTTTTTGCGTTTCTCCTATAAAGAAGATGCTTCCTAACAGCAGCAAACAACCTGGGCTTGTGGCTACAGCTATGTTTTTGTCCCCTCTTCTGTGATTTTACCTGAACCTTGTGTTTAGAAGTAGCATTGCAGATGTGTCACTTGGGGCTGAGTATCCCATGGTCCCTTATTCTCTGTGTTGTGATGATTTGCAGACCTCAGAAATAGTCATTTATCACAAAAGATGTTTCCTTGAAAGGTGAGAGCTACACTTACCTGTCCAACATTTGCTAAGAAGATAAAATGCATAATTTCATGACGATTAGAATGATTACTTTATATGTTAGACAGGAAAATGTTTCCTGGAAATGAGTTTGCTACATTTCCTCTTATCCAGCATGTTCTCTTCATTCAGACATGGCTAGGATATTTTACAGAAAATGCTTCATGAACTGAAAACAAAACCACATAGCTTATACAATATTGTCTTAGGGTTTCCATTAACATGAAGAGACACCATGACCACAGCAGTTCTTATACAGGAAACCGTTTCAGAGTTTTAGTCCATTGTTATCATGACAGGAAACATGATACACAGGCAGAGAAGACTCTTAGACTTCTACATTTTGATCCACAGGCAGTGTAGGAGACTACCCTACTAGCCCTAGCTTGAGCATATGAGACTTCAAAGCCCACCTCCATACTGACACACTTCCTCCAACAAGGCCAAACCTACTCCAACAAGGCCACACTTCCCAACAGTGTCACTCATTTGGGCCAAGCATTCAAATGCTTGAGACTATGGGACTATTCTATTCATACCATCAAAAATGTTAGTCAAAAAATGCCACATGCACATTTTCCTTCATTTCCATAATTTCCTTTTATTTATAACTAGATAAAATGCCCTTACATGTATAGACCATATTTTTACTATCTGTTCATCTCTAAGGAGTTATCTGGGTATATACCCAGGAGAGGTAGAAATGGGTTGTAAGAGAGTCTTGTTTTTAAATATTTGGAAAGCTTGCATAGCACTCCCATAACAGTTGGGACAGGTTGCTACTTGCAGTGAGGAGTAGTCTTTTTTTCCCTCAGATTTCCAGCTAACATCTGTTGTCCTTCAGTTCTCATTATTCTTGGAATTACTCAACTGCTTTTTAAATTTAAAATTATAATATAATTATATCACTTCTTCCACATACCTCCAATCCCTCCCATCCCTCTTCTTGATTTTTAAACTATTGCCTCCTTTTATTCATGAATTGTTGTTACATATATTTATATACAATCAACCAAAACACAGTTGTGGATCCCAATCCCTATGAATACATCCACAGTTTTTGATATTCATTTTCGTCTTTTAATTTTTGTCTTTTTTAATTAATAATTGTATTGTTTACATTTCAAATGTAAGACCTTTTTCTGGTCTTCCTTCCACAAACCCTCCAATCCCATCCCCCTCCCCTTTGCCTCTAAGAGGGTGCTCCACTACCCACCCACCCACTCTTGCCTCACCTCTCTAGCCTCCCTCTTCTCTGAGGCATCAAACTTCTACAGGACCAGGTATCTCCCCTTCCACTAATGTCTGATGAGGTAATCCCTCTGTAGTGGGAGCCATGAACAGATCCATGCATACTCAATATGAACATTTTTGAACACATTTAAAACTATTTATTGGATATCTGATATTCCTTTACCAGAGTCTTTCCATCTTTAGTTTCCCCCTTAATTTATTTTTGAGGTATTATAGTTTGTGTTGTATAATTATATCTTTGTTTAGAATTGTTTCATGGTTTCAATTGTTTCTTGATGGGTGTTTTTCTTGAGCGCACTATGAAATGGATTGTTTTTCTGGGTTCTTTCTTATCATTTCTTAATGGTGCCAGGAAATCCTACTGATTATTGTTCAATGATTTTTATGCTTTACTCCTAAACTAAAGATAGTTATAATAATTGAGCATTTTCTTATATGGTATCTTTAAAACCTTTAAAGTACAGGGTAATATCCTTAAATATGAATAATTTGCTTTTATGCTCTTTTTATTTCCTTTTTTAAAATTTAACTGCTCTAAAAGAGTGTAAGCTCTATGACCAGCAAATAAAGATTGATGATCCCAATTTCAATCTGTACATTTAGAAAAAATATAATTCATTTAGAAAAATATTAAAAACTGGGTGGCACTGTATGGCTAATTTCTATGGTTAGGTTAGACTACTCAATTATTAGTTTATTCAGAGTTTACATCATAAACCAATACAATGCTGATCATTTTAAGGACTTGTTCTATAAATATTGAGATGAGTGTTGGGGTTGATGCTTTCATGTATATGTTATGTTTATGATTTGTATGTATGATTATACTGAATATTCGTAATGAAAGAAACTTGAGCATGGTGTAATATCTTACTGAAGGGTTAGGAATTGGATCATTAGTAACCTGTAGAGTTACTAATTTTGCATGTATTTCAGCTGTATTTTCCTTTTTGTTGCTTTGGTTGTAGAGCAGTGTGCTGCAGTTTTCAGTCAGAGTAATATTGGCTTCGTGCAGCACTGTTAGAAGCACTCCCTCACTTTAAATTTCATGGATTTTTCTAAGGAGCATTGATGTCAGTTGATGTCAGTGATCAGATAAAATTCATCATTGGATCTGTGTAATACTGAACTTTCCTTTGCTGTAAAAGTCTTTAAAATTGCTTCAATCTCATTGCAAATGGGTCACGTATATTTAGAAGTTTATTACTTTCTTCTAACATTTTTAGTTTATTAGATTATCATTTTTCAAAATTAATTTTTAAAAATCCCCTGTATTTAAGTCACATATTTGGTAATATTCTTCCTTTTAGACCTAATTTTATCAATGGTTCTCTTCTCTTCTTTTCTTCTTCTTAGTTTTGAAATGACATTGCTATTTATCTTAAAGAATGTATTGTGCCATGATTTCATTTTTATTATAGAGTATTTTTAATTTTTAAAAGTTTCTTCAAACAACAATGGTTTATAAATGAATGCCTCCATAGGCTCATATACTCAGTACCCGACCTCCTCACTGGTGGAATGTTTAGGAAGGATTAGGAGGTATGGCCTTGTTGGAGGAGGTATGTCACGTGAGATAGACTTTGGGATTTCAAAAGTCCTCTCCCTCCATCCCATGCCTCCAACTTGCACATAAGAGATGCTCAGCTACTACTCCAATGCAGGGCCTGTCTGGTACCACTGCAACGAGCTCTAATCAAATGCTTTCCCTATATATTACCTTGGTCATGCCATCTTTTCACAACAATGAGAAAGTAGCTAAAATACCTACTGGTTTTTCATTTATATTTTTATTAACTAAATTTGGTATTTATATTTTCATGCATGCATAAAATCATTCTGATTATTTTGACCTCCTGTTCTGTTCAAATCCCCCTCTTCCCTACAAACATCTTTCCCACATTCATACATTGTTGTTTTGTTTTGAACCTACTAGGTTTACTCAAGTCCCTCTGTATGACTATGAGTTTGGGGCTATTTATTGGGATCTGGTCCAGTTTACTAGTGGATTTACAACAGAAGAACATGAGGCTGAGTTTCTCAAAACCTGATTGTAGCCCATATCGTACAGCAAGGTAAGATAGAGCCCTATGGTCCCTGCCCCACCTTGAACTGACTTTGGTAGGGCCACTCTTGCTCAGGTCTGGCAAGGGTAACTACAACAACTGTGAATTTGGGGTTGCAATAGTTGCATCATGAGCAGAAGATGATATTGTGAAACCTTTATCCCCAACTTTTACTTCTTACATTCTTTCTGATCCCTCTTTCATAATGTTCATGAAACAATAAGGAGGATGGTGTAAGTGTCTAAGGACTGAGCCTCAACTAGCACTTACTAGCACCTTAAGAAGTAGAGGTCCTCTCATTCGTCACCACTCTGCAAAGACTGAGAATAGCAGTGGCCCAGCATATAACCATAGACATTTAGAACAAAATTTGCCATTATGTCTAATTAAACAATAGTAGTAAGATTCCCCCTAGGGACTATGACTTCCACATCTATATTTTGGGCAGAGTTTACAGTAGCATATATTGGTTCCCTTGGGTGGAGTGGACCTCAATTGAAAAAGAAAATAACCATTTGCCTTATTTTCACAGTAGCTGGACTAATGTTAAATAAATATGCACATTTTGCCTAGGTGGTTGGTATTGATGTTCTTGAAGGTCAAAGTTGAGTGAGATCATTGTAGCTTTTATTCCCCTAGCAGACTCTGTTGTTTATTCAGGCAAGAAACAAGGTTCAGCCATTTTATTTATATCTTCTTACTAAGGGATGGCTCCACCAATAAGGTCTTTTAACCACTGATTGTTCACCAATTTCTGGTTCTAGTGGGAAACCAAAAAGAACGTTAAAGTCAATATTGCTTGAGACCATCCAGGCTTCTTTGACCCACAACCCATATGACAGTATTCCATAACTGGCACTGGAATTTGTGCTTAGTGAACCAAAATTTTATGGAAAGCATGATCCAGTCATGAGGAATAGTTCCCTTCTTAGTCCTTTTATAACAAATATTTTAATTGGATTACAAAATAATAAATGCGTGTGGTTTTTGTTAACGCTTTCATTATTGTTAACTCTACCCTTCATCCCCCTTGACCCCTCCATATTCAGTGTACTCACCCTCAGGATTTCCGCAGTTTTATTTGCCTTACATTTTACCAACATACTTTCTTCAGTTATTCCCTCCCAATGGTCTTTCTCTGGTTTCCAGACTTCTACTAGCACTCTGACTTCAACACAAATAAAGATTCCAAGGTAGGACCCATTTACAAAAGATTAAATGCTGCATTTGTCTTTTGAGGCCAGGTTACCTCATTCAATATAGTTTTTCCAATTTCATTAACTTACCTGCAAATTTCATCATTTTGCCTTTTTACGTAGCTGAATGAACTGTCATCATGTATATATAATGTTCATTATTTAAATTTTACTGTTCAGTGTTCCTGTACTTTTACAGTTCCTTTAATTTTTCTTCTTAATTCCTGATAAGTTCCCATTGTTCTCTGATAAGATACTAAAATCATTCACCAGACTCTAGAATATCTCAGTCTCAAACAATGGGTCTTCTTGAAAATGGTAGCTGACTATCCAACCTTTCAAGACTTAGGGGATAGTTTAGTGACTTCCTTCTCTAATGTGCCATTGGGTAGAAATTTAGTCTAAATTAAACTAGCCAGTAAAGACACCAGGTGTTCTATAGAGGGGTAAGGCATTCAACTCTTCAAGAAAGCTCCTCAAGACAAATTATGTCCTAACATGATGAAAAACATCTTATCCTGTAAGGAAACTACTTTAGCCCACAGGCTTCAGGAAGTCCCTGAAACTAACCAAATTCACTAGGTCCCTCCATCCCCAAGTATGTATAAGTAGTAAGGAGCACTGACAGACACCTTTAGACCAGCCAAGCCACCTGAATGACACAGAACCCAGTTGAACTCCCTAACCTGTCAAGATTCCTTTGAGAAGTAAAGACACATGGAGTTACTGTAAAAGAACACTCTAAAATTTTGAGCTGCCTGAAGGCTGTATGGTGCACTCCAGGTTAATGGTTTGTGTAAGCTAACACCCATGCAAGAGTAGGCATTGATAATAGAGCTGGTTGTGTGTCATTTATGCTCTGCTAAGTAGCCTCTCACTTTTATTCTTGTTAACAACACCAATAAACTCATTGGTTCACCAAGCTGGACTTTGGTGGAACCTGCACTGAGATCTGCCTTTGGTTCTCTACCTGTGGTAACTGGATGCTTGGTCTTGTCTCCTTAGATATAAGGTCATACAATGGCTACCAATGTAGCTTGCCACATCAGTTATTATTCTAACTCCTCACAAAGGATTTAAGCCTTGCTGTAACTGCAGGTTTCTTTGCTCTTAAAACCATTGATCTGTTGTCATCAGATCTTCTCTTCCTGTTGTCCCTTGTGATGACAGCTCTGGGACCCTCTGGAGCTTCTTTTGGAGCTGAAGACATTTCCATTTCTTTCTGCAATAAATTGTTGTTCCTCCATGGCGCCCAGTTGTCCTGTTACCTCTTTTTTGAGCTTTAATATTCTTCATCTCTTATGTGGGTTGGATAATATGTTCCCTAACTTCTTATTTTGGAGTCACAAAGAGACAACATAATATGCCGACCAACCGCACACACACAAGTTTCTAATGCCCATGCTCTTCATCCGTCTGAGTGTTGTGAATTTCTATGATTTGTTTTCTCCTTGTTCTCTTTCACATTAAGTTTTGTATGAATATCCTGTACCATTTTTACAAAATCCCCCCCAACCTTCCATCAGAGGCTTAATCGTTAATAAGCAGGAAACATCAATTCGTCACCAGATAACATCTATCTTGTTACTTTGGCATCCTCGGCTAAGAGATTTAAGGCCATGTCTTCATAAATGTACCATTTCAGTATTATATAATGAAACCTTGTGCATAAAAAATGGTAGCAAAGAATCAAAATTAACTTTTTTATATTATGTTTGTTGGCAATCTTCTGAATGTTGCTTATAAAAGAAATTGGATTCAGCTGCGCAAATGTACACTTGCGTTTGCTGTTTGACCTGAGATAAGTACTCATTACAAACGTTAAGCACTCTCCACAAGTCCAGAAAACTGCTAAATAATGGACCAGTTTCAAATGGAAGTCTGAAGTCTTAAGTCAGAGTCTTTCATATGGAAATAATCGAAATGCACTTTATGTCAATGAGATTATTCGTGAGTTCCTAAAACCCCTTTGAGCCGAAGAAAATGTGTACAACTGATGAACAGAAGTCTTGCAAGTGAAACACAATGGAGAAATGATTAACTTAATATTTTTATCTAATAAGTGTTTTAAATTTTTTTCTTTTCTTTTATTGAATATTTTCTTTATTTACATTTCAAATATTATTCCCTTTCCTGGTTTCCCCTCCTGAGACCCAATCTTCCCTTCCTCTGCTTCTATGAGGGTGCTCCCCCACACACCCACCCACTCCCTCCTGACTCCCTGCCCTGGTATTCCCCTACACTGGCACATCAAGCTTTCACAGGACCAAAAGCCTCTCCTCCCATTGAAGCCAGACAAGGCCATCCTCTGGTACACTTGGGGCTAGAGCCATGGGTCGCTCCATGTGGACTCTGGTTGATGGTTTAGTTCCTGGGAGCTCTGGGGTGTCTGGTTGTTTGATTATTGTTGTTCTTCCTATGGGGTTGCAAACCCCAATTCTTATAACAGATATATAATGTCAAGAAATGCTGGCTTGTTTGCTGTTTTTACGAAATTTACAATGTGACCTCTCTATCTTTGTTAAAATCATGAGTAGATGAGTATCATTTGACTCATTTTACATTGTCAAAGACTGAATGATTGAAAATTTTTTAGCTTGTTTCTAGTTAGTTAATTAGCCTCTCAAAGTTGCACCGATATTGATTACATAACATTTTATTACTAATGAAGCAATACCAGCACAACTTGTCAATTTGCAACAGGTCTTCTGACCTCTATCTACCCAGTTTCTATGGCATTAGGATGCACAGAGTGCACAGAAGACTCCATTTTTATAGGAAGAATCTGTCTTTCAAACTTAGATAGCTTTCAAAGGTTATTCCAGGATGGAGTGAGGTAAGATCTTTGTGAGTACCACGAAGATCCGTTTTAATATCTAATAAGAAAAGGGGAATTTAAGCAAATTGCACAGTTGCTCACTAACTGCTTATTGGGACTACTCCATGGAAAGTGAGTTTCACGATCCACGTGTGTGTGTGTACTATTCCACTCCCCGGCTCAGTATTATTTATTACTGTGATTATGGAGAGGAACTTCATTCAATGCCAAGCTGATAAGTTAGGTCTGCTTTTCTACTGAGTGACAGTATCATAGGGCTGTAACAGGTAGAGATGAGGGTCTCAGAGGGAGTTATCTTGAACCTCCTAATTCTTAGTTGCTCTTGACTAAACATTATCTAGGAAAAATTTTTTTCTCTTGTATTCTTAAAGGCCATACTAGGTATGTCACGGCAAGCCTCTCCTCTTCTATACCTTGCAGAATCATTTTTTTCTGAAATGATCTTTGTTCAAATGGAGTTGATTCTACAAATGACACAAAATGACAGAATTGTAAATATTGCGCCGAGAGGGATCATCTGGTCATTCTTAGAAGTAAACACACCAGGAACTAAAGCCCAAAGCAATTAAATGGCATCTTCATAGTCATATATTTGACCAGAAGCAGAACTAACACAAGAGACCTAATTCTCATCCAGGTTGGACCTGCTTTCCTCCACACCACTGACAAGAGGAGTCAGTCTCACACCTTTCAGTTTTGTGCTGAGAGAAGGCTGCCACAGCATTGTTTGAAAACAGCCAACTCCGAATCTTGTGAAGCATTAAGAAAAACAAATACTGGTTGGTCTGTGTTTTGTTTTGTTTCCTTTCCTTTCAACTTGAAACAATGAATATAAAGCCCCAATGTAATTAATGCTTAAAAATTATCCCTTAAGCTTAACTGGACTCACACCACTCATAAAGACAAAGAACGTTCTCTGGGTCCAGTAAAGCAATTACAGAAACAAACAGTTTCTCTTCAGCAAAATAACAGATACAGGGGAAAGGACTATTTATATCTATTTCCCCTGAGGCTTTATTTTTTTTTTTTCTTTTCTGGAATGAGCCTCAAGGAGAAATGTAAATCTAGGCTTGGATGACTCAATTATGTAAATGCACTAATTATATATGGAGAGGATTCTACCTCATATGTTTTCTTTTTCTTTCTCACTCAATGTTTTTAGATAGATGTTTTCTAGAGTTCTAGGAAGGTGAATATTATAACATGGGCAACCATTAGAAATACAGGTCTATTAACCCTGTCCTCAACACATAGTTGGTCTTTCATAAGGTGCATTGCAATTTTTGTCTTAGAGTTCATAACAATGGTTTATCATGGACTCTCAAGCTAATCTAAAAACACTGATTTGTTGTGGTCTTAGAAGCAAGCTATTAAGACTTTGATGGTAGGCTAAGGGACATTTTAAAGCTGGTGGTCCCTCTTCCTGGCCATGATCAGTACCGATTTTTACACACTAACACTACGTCACTATGTTGATAAATGATGAACTATCACTTTCTTTTTGCATGCATATGTTTGCATGTTGCATATGTGTGCATGTGTACATGTAGATGGGTATGTATGTATAACTTATTTTGAGAAAGGGTCTCTCATTGCCCTGTAGCTCAGACTGACCGGCTAGTGAGCCACAAAGCTCTTCTCAGTTCCAACATTTTAAGACTGGGGATAAAAGAGCATCCTACCAGGCTCCGCAATTTTATTTACATTCTCAGGATCAAATTCAGAGCCTCCTGCATGAAAGACACTCTCATTACTGAGTTATTCCCTTCTAACCCTGAAATTTAACACTTTGATTGGTACATTATTGTGAATATACATACCTAAAATTAGGTGAAGGAGAAGGAGGAAGGGAGGGAGAAGGAAGAGGAAGAGTAGAAGGAAGGAAAGAAGGAAGAGAGAGAGAGAAGGAGAGAGAGAGAGCAAGAGAGAGAGAGGAGAGAGAGAAAGAGCAAGAGAGAGAGAGAGAGAGAGAGAGAGAGAGAAAGAGCAAGAGAACCGTAAGTTTATTTTAAAATGCCTGCCTAGTTTACACAGAAATAGAAAATTGTTCTGATATTCAAAGCAGTTGAAAGAGCTGTGAGGTCTTAGCATGGTCAAGTACAGGAAGTAGATGCTCCCCGATGCCCAGCCCCACGCTCCTCTGCACTTGCTTCCCATTTCCTGAATTGAATTCTCCTGGTAGAAGAGTAATTGATTCTACAACGTTTGTCAGCCAATTTCTGCTTTAAAAAAACCCAGGAGAGTGAATTAGCGTTTTTCAGAGGAATGAAAGGCTACAGGAACAAGGTGAGGATCTGGGATTAGGCAGTGCTAAACTGAGCATCTTTAAGAGACTTTGTTCACCCACTGTGTAATAAAGTTCTTAAAACACAAACATGCAGTTATAGACCATACAGCGAACACCATGTCCTTTTTATTTTACAGTTACTAATTTTTAATGCCAATGCATAGTATTAGTGTTTTCAGATGAAACATCCATACACATTCTGACCTGACTCCCAGTGCAAGCCATTTTTAAAACTGAAGCAAACAAATGAAAACTCCTCCCTTCTACCCTCAATGTTCTGTGCAAAGTCTAGACAATACTGGCTAGACAATACTGGGGACTTTAGCCTTTGACTTCAAGGTTTTGAAATATTGTCAAATAATTTAGTCTTTATTTTTATATGGCCAACTTTGCACCAATAAGAATCATTAAAAAACCAAAACAAAACAAAACAAAACAGAACACTATACACTGTGATTCTCAGAACTCCTTCCGGAACTATGCTGCTAGCATATTCTCCCTGCCCAGGGCTTGCAGTCAGCAGTTTGCCGAGATTGGACTAAGCAGAAGCAGGGTTTCAAGAACACGTTTGACAGGCTGATGGGGCAGAAGTCACCTGACTTCCTTCCACAACGTCCTACTTCTGTTTGTTTAGAGGCACCTTCTTTCATATCCTGTGGCCATCATCCTAAAGAAAGGAGGCTGTAACCTCACCCGACACTGACCTGCGGCACGTGTGCAAAACTTCCCAACCAAGCTCTGCCTGATAGAGACATCAGAGAGGAGCATTCCTTACATGTAGGAAACCCCTTACCTATTTCCACAGGATGGCGACGGGGAGAGACTAAAAACTGCAAATCATTTTTCGAAAGTATACTTTCATGATTTTTGATTTGTAATGAGGAAAATAATTGAAAATCTTATTTGGAAGTTTAATTTTCTTTTTCAGAATAATCAAAACGGAAAGTGCACATATTTGCTTAAAAAAAATACTAGGTTTAAAAAGCCAAATCTATGTCTTTTTATTTCACATAGCCACTGATTTATTTTTACTAAAATACATACTTGATTTCATTTTTAAAATGCTCATGTAAAACGTTTTGGAAATTTTAAATAATGTCATTCTTAGTATACTTTGATATTTTCTAGAAAATTATATAAAATTGTCATAAATTTAACATATATATATAATATGATAATATAAATGTAATGGTATCATTTATAAGCATTTCTTAATTTATTGTTATATATTATATAATACAGGTAATATTGAATATCTTTTATTTCTTATGTTAAAGATAATAAAATATGATCATCTTAGTAGATGTTTTCAGATGAGAATTTTAATTTTAATTTTAAACAACTTTTCCTTTTTGATGAAAGGCAGCTGCACATGAAGAAATTGTCAAATAGGTGGCTAAGACTATGGTCAAATTTAGCAAAAAAAAAAAAAAAGCCACTAAGAGGAGTCTAAGCAGTATCTAATTGGCAAAATATTCATTTTGGAGTTTTCTCATTCAAATCCTTCATCTCTAGTTTTGGGTTTTTTTTTTTAAGGTGGTAACTTTTGTGTAATATAGTGTGCACACAAATAAGAGGAACTGAATGTCACAGTTTTTGAAAGCCTTTACTAGTTCCAAAGAAACACTGCCATTTTGTAAGGTCATGTCATAGAACAATTATAAGAAAAAACACAGTTATCAGGAGTTTGCCCACCATGGTCACAATGTGATTCTTCCAGAAGGCCAATCAGTGCTATATTGTAAAGGAAGGGCTTGATCAGTGTTCAGACGGTCATCCTTTTGTTAGGATAAAAGTTATAGCATATTTTTAAGTAAGTGAAACTCCACATGCTGTTATCAACACACATGGCTTTTTCTCCTGGGCTATGAGCATCTGAACTGAGATAAAAAGGCCTATCCAGTGTGTACATTAACAAGCCCCCTGTTCCTCATTAGTGACTTTTAAAACTATGAATATCATTTTTTTACCCAGAATGTGATCTTTTATTTCAACTGTCTCATTTCAAAACTTAAAGTATGTGAGGTTATTTGTCACTGCATCTATAATTATTACTTTCTAAATTAATATTTTGGTATTCAGATCATGTTCACATTACTGAAGTTTAACTGGTTAGAGAAGTTGGTAGTCGTATGTTAACATGATCTTAATATGAAATAGTTAAGTACAGAATACCTGGGATAAAATCCACAGAAACCAAGAAGGTCGGCAAGCAAAAGGGCCCAAATGGTGATGCTTCAACCCCACTTGGGAGGCGGAGGGAAGGAGGGACCTGGGTAGGAGAAGGAAGGGGGAAGGGAAAAGGGAACATGATCAGATATAGGGGCGCTGGGGGCAGACGGGAGAGAAGCCCTGAGGGTCAGCAGAATGAATGGATATGTGCAACCTCAGGAAGTAGGAGGTGGGAGAATTCTCTAGAAGGTACCAGAGACCTGAGAGGTGAGAGACTCTCAGGACTTGTAGGGAAGGACCTTAGATGAAATGCCCTACAGTGGGGAGAAGGAACTAGTAGAGTCCACCTCCAGACAAAAGACAGGGCCTGAAGTGGAGGGATGGGGTTGACATCCCACAGTCAAAAACTCTGACTCAGGATTGTTCCTATCTGAAAGTACTGATGGGACAAAAATGGAGAAGAGCCTGAGGGAAGTGAGGTTCAGTGACAGGCCCCAGTTGGGATCCATTTCATAGGGAGGCACCAAGGCCTGACATTATTACTGATGTTTGCTTACAGATAGGAGCCTAGCTTGGCTGTCACCCAAGAGAGGCCCAATAAGCAACTGAATGAGATAGATACAGAAACTTACACCCAACCAATGGACTGAAGCTGCTGACCCTTGTGGTTGAATTAGGGAAAGGCTGGAAGAAACTGTGGAGGAGGGCAACCCCACAGGACGACCATAAGTCTCAACTAGCCCAGATCCCTGAGACCTCTCAGACTCTGAGCCACCAACCAGGCAGCATACACTAGCTGGTCTGAGGCCCTGGACATATATTCAGCAGAGGACTGCCTAGTCCGGCCTCAGTGGGAAAAGAAGCGCCTAACTCCGGTGAGACTTAAGGCCCCAGTAAATAGGAAGGCCTAGTGAGGGGCAGGAGGGGCAGCATCCTTTTGGAGACCGGGAGGAGGAAGAATGGAGTGAGGAATTATGTGAGGGGCAAATGGAAGAGGGCAATGACTGGATTGTAAAAAGAAAAGGTAATTTTAAAAAAGACCAGAAATTATATTAAATTTGATTTTTCCCTATACCTTATTCAAAAGACTAGGGTTGACAAGAAGGCTTAATGGCAGATGCCAGCTGGTCACTACAGCACAGGGAAGCCGAGAGAACTCCGTCCCTCAATGATAGTTACCATGTGCCTCCTGAGTATGAGGTCCTCAGTTTTGCACTGAGATATAGTGGCAAGTAAAACACAGAGCAAAGCATATCCTATGAGGCTACGAAGGGTTTAAAGGAAAGAATTAAGGGGGGGGGGAGTAATAAGTTTCATATCTCAAAGTTAGATATGAAGAAAAGTTTCTGCCTAAGATACCATTTTGGAAAGAAGGCTCTGAGGAAATGAATATAGGATTTAGTCAAACTGGCTTGTTAGCTCTTTTGAAGAACACAGCCTTATACATTGGAGAGCATCCCCGAGGTCTACCAAAGAGATTTTATAGGTACTAGCCCTCTAAATTAAATGAAAATCTGTGCAGCCCCTTAACACGCCAGAGTGACAGACCTTTTACAGATTCTGTGGCTGTTTCATTTATTGTCCCTGTTGTGTTTCATATCCATACAAGTAAGCAGCCAGTTACATGTTAGCATGACTCTTAGACAGCTGTATTAATCTGAAGTAGCATATTACAGCCTGTCCATTTTAGCAAGAATTACTCTGGTAACACTATGTGGGCTTTCGACTGCTGTGAAGAAATCCTGCATTTCCTTCCAGCTTTTAATCAGCCTAGGACGTTAGGGTATAAATAGGAATAGTGCTAGGCTTCACCCGCTATGATAGAAGGTTTGCGTTTTCTTGAAATCATGAGAAAGGGATCTCTCCCTTGTTCATCTCTCCTGCCCCATTGCAGAATCCTATCCTGATTTGATCATCTTTCAGAAGCTCCACAGTGAATCTCAATAATTCTTACTATGTTGCTCCTAAATACATTCCAAACTATTCCATCTATCCATTATAAAGTTTATTTTGTTTCAGCTGTTATCAGCTCTGTCATAGACTATTAAAATCTAATAATAAGTACAGAGTGACATGTGTTCTTTGTCCAAGACTTACAGATTGAAAAAGAGAACATCATGGACAAAGTAGGGACTCCTTGTATCAGGGTGAAACATGCCCATTGCTTCTGTGTTATACATTCTACTTAATGTTCAGAGTTAGAGCAGGCTGGCAAGCTGAGGAAGGAAGCAGCCATAGTTGGGAAATAGGCAGATGCTGCAAGGGTCCTGTGAGGATTCTGCAGCCAGCACAATTGGCATTCTGAAGGGGAGAGTGAATACAGTTACCAAGGCAGTTTCACAGGCGCATGATACTCCAAACTTTGCACAGTTTGAAAAGCGGTGTTTTTAAATTATTGAGACATAAATGGAAAGTGTTTGTCTGTATCCTCAAAGGGGTATGAAGACTTGGGGACAAATTCATTATGTGATGTTCTGAATTTAGTTACTGCTATGGAGAACAATAAGTGGATATATACAGTTTTAGAGATACTGGTCAAAAGAGGCCAAAATAAGAAATATTTGTATAAACGTGAGGCTAAGGAAATTAGAATGTTTTATTGCTGTCTCTTTAATCTTCAGGCATGTGTCTCTAATCTTCAGCAACTATATCTCAGATGAAATGTCACCAGGCTCGTTGTTCAGCCCTGTTGATTTAAACTACACTACAACTCAGTGAGACACGTGTATTCAACTCTTCTACAAGACTTACCAAAATGGCTTCAATTGGTCTCTTAGAGACTCATCAGCTAAATGAAGAGCTTTAGTGTTCTTGCCTTGCGACAGCAGAATATCAGCATTGTCAAAGATGTCAGTATGGTTCCATGTGAACTGAGTCTTTTTATTTTTTAAAAATGTTTTTATTTTATGTATGTGAGTATACTATCACTCTCTTCAGACATACCGGAACAGAATCCCATTACAGATCCCATTACAGATGGTCGTGAGCTCTCATATGGTTGCTGGGAATTGAACTTAGGACCTTTGGAAGAGTAGCCAGTACTCTTAATATCTGAGCCATCAATCCAGCCCAGTATGCTGAGTCTTTAAGATCTAGAGTAACTTAGCTTTCAGATATTTGAAAAAAGATGTTCTTGACTTATTTTGGTAGGTGATTTCTAGTCATATACTCTCTGCTCTATTATTGTTCATTTAAAAAATTCTTTATAGCTTTCAACAGAGTACTCAATTGAGGCAAAATATAGTAAACAGCAGTTACTTGTGCTACAGACTTCCAACAAAGGATGATGAATCATGCAGTTCTAAGGAAAGCAATGTTCAGTTTCAGTGGGTGATTAAACACTTCTCTTCGGGTAATTATACCATGCCAACGGTTCTCTGTTCAAACTTCTGAAATAAAAATATTCTCTTTGCCTGATAAAGTAACGCATTTGTATCATATGTAGATGTCTATTTTTAGGAAAGACAAACATGCTGTAATAGGAA
This sequence comes from Rattus norvegicus, assembly GCF_021556685.1. Taxonomy (NCBI): domain Eukaryota; kingdom Metazoa; phylum Chordata; class Mammalia; order Rodentia; family Muridae; genus Rattus; species Rattus norvegicus. Next base: position 97,289,199 of record NC_141548.1, read on the forward strand.
CACTTGTGGTAGATAGACATAAAGTAGATTACTGCTTGATAAATGCAATAGTTTGTATTCTATGGGCACAGTAAACATTTAAGGACAATGTGGAAATATAGAAATATAGAACTTAAGCTTAGCACTTTAAAATTTATATTTAAAATGCCTAAGTACACTAAGTACACATGTATATCTATTAGTTACAGAATCATACTGTGTGTGTGTATTTATGCTATACATAGCCATATCATGACATGTATAGTTCTCTATTATATAGCTTTATAGTACAGTATCATATAACTTCTTAGCTTTTTCTTTTTCATTGTTTTCTTTTCTTTCTTTTTTCTTTCTCTTTCTTCATCTGTTTTAATAGGGTGTTGCTGTGCAGCTCTTACTGGCCTACAACTTACCTTGTAGGCAAGCGTGCCTCTCACTTACAGAGATCTTCCTACGTCTTCCTCGTGAGTCAGGGGAGTGCGGATACATACCTCCATATCCAGGTAGACACGATCTTCTTATTAGGAAGTGAGATTATTCCTGGCAAGCTAGAAGTTTGTAATGGGATTACTTCCACACTGTTGACAAGTCAGTGTTCATCTTTAATAACAGGGAGAGGTTTGGCTATCTGTACTTGCAGCCATAAAATAGGTAAAATTTATGATTTGTTTCGATTATAGTGATAATCCACATGCAATTTAAAAAAATCTCAACACTATCATAAATTGTAAGTTAGGATATTGGTTTTGTAGGGAAATAATAATAGTAAAATTCTTAAGTGTACCAAAGTTTCTCAGGGCTCTTTAAAAAGACAGTCATTTTTTTTTATATCTGATTTCTATGGCCACTTGCAGGAATATCTGGCACAAAGAGTGCCCTGGTTGTAATATGATCTTCTGCTTTCTCAAACAGAAGGAATCACAGTGGCATGGAGGTGTGAGCACAGAAGTATGAGCATAGAGATGGTGTGAGCTACGAGTACATAAAGCCCTACCTCAGTCAGTAACACAAAATGTCAATTCTTATTCACCTCTGTTCAAACAACCATGCATGATTTCTTCTGAAATTACAGCTCCAGGCTTGATGCTTTCTTCATTAGATTTCTTATTGCCACCTATGCACAATGCTAGACCAGGAGTGGATAATGCCAGCCTGCAGTGTGCTAAAGCAGAGCCCCTCCCTCCCAGTCTCCCTGTAACCAGTGTGAGGCTGCCAAGAGCCATGGTGTAGATGCACAGGAACTGAACTGGCAAACACTTTCTCTTCTCTTTTCTCAAATTATTCAACATGAACAGCGATACAATTATTATTGTGATTTTGTTACTGAAAGCATATGTAAAACTGCCTTACATGTTATGGAACTATATGAAGCTTTTTGTAAAGAAGGCCAGAAAAATTATGAATTTAAAAGAACATTTAAAGCAAACCAAAAGAGAGAAGTATTTAGAAGAATACTAAAGTTTGTTTGACCTTCACCTAAATGGTATTGCTCAGCTGCATAACTTGAAAGTGGAAAAGAAAATAAGGACCCACTAGACTTCCAGTTTTCACAAATTTCTACTCAGCTCTGTACAGTAATTAGGTAACAGACTGTGCTCCAAATGTAGAGGCATACAAAAAGAAAACATTGCTTCTCAAACTGCATACCTTAGTTCTCTCAGCACAAAGTAACTGACTCTGAGTTTCAAACTATTGGGCCAGACCACCGGTGTCTTGCAGGGATTCTGGGGGTGAGGTGCAGCTGAATACAGTGCTCCTTAGCTCATGCATATTAACGGTGAAAGACCTTGGTTCCTCATCTGAGTTAGATGGAAGGACTCTATGATACCTAAAGTCATGTGGCTAGCAGTTTAGAACTGTAAACTATTTCTCTCAGTGCTAACCCTGTGTTATGTTTTTATTATAATCACTTTTGGAATTTTTCAATGAGCAAAGCAAATGGGAGTGACCTAGTCATGACCCTGGCTTGAGATTTTGTAAGGAGAGTCACTTTTATTAAGGTCATCACTGGTTGGTTAACCACATTCCAAAGACACTCCTACATCCACAAGTATTTGGGAAGCACACATAGAACTCAGAGGGTTAAGAAAATAAGAGGAGAAAAGGAGGTTATAAAGTTGGGTGGATAGAGAAAAGCAAGTAGATCAAAGAGAATTTAAAGAAGATAAAGTTAATGTGACCAAAATACAGGGCGTGAAATTCTCAAATAATGAATGAAAAGTCACTCAAAGAAAAGCTATAATTTCCTGAGGTGGCTAATTGTTCATTAAGAAATATTTTAGGGATGAAGATATAGTTCAAAAGACTTAGCATATGCAAGGCCTTGTGTTTCATATTGAACTCTGAAAAAGTAAGAGAAAGTGAGGGAGAAGGAAAAGAGGGGGCAGGGAGAGGGGAGGGAAACGAAAGAGAAACAGGGAATAGAAAAAATGTTTTAGCTTGAAGGGTCGGAGGGAGATGTAGATGCTAATTGACAGGTATAAATTCTGAATGTGACACTTGGATAAATATCTACATTTTATGTCTATAACTAAGAAGAATAAGCAATGAGTTAGTTGAGTGATAGATAACAAAAAAGGAAGAATAAAACATACTTTCGGTATATTGAACCATCCCTGAATCCCTGGGATGAAGCCTACTTGATCATGATGGATGATCATTTTGATGGGTTATGGGACACAATGAAAGCAGTGATAAAAGAATAACTTATAGCTTTGAGTGCCCCCAAAAAGAAACTGGAGGGACCATACATTAGCAGCTTGACAGCACACCTAAAAGCTCTAGAACAAAAAGAAGCAAATACACCCAAAAGGAGTAGAATGAAAGAAATATTCAAACTCAGGGATGAAATCAACCAAGCAGGAACAAAAGGAACTATAGAAAGAATCAACAAAACCAGGAGCTGGTTCTTTGAGAAAATCAACACGATAGATAAAACCTCAGCCAGACCAACCAGAAGTCACAGAGAATGTGTCCAAATTAACAAAATCAGAAATGAAAAAGGAGACATAACAACAGAATCTGAAGAAATTTAAAAAATCACCAGATCCTACTACAAAAGCCTATATTAAAAAAAAACTGGAAAATCTGGAAGAAATGGATAATTTTCTAGACAAATACCAGGTACCAAAGTTAAATAAGGATCAGATAAACCATCTTAATAGTTTCATGACTCCTAAAGAAATAGAAGCAGTTATTAAAAGTCTCCCAACCAAAAAAGCCCAGGACCAGATGGGTTTAGTGAAGAAGCCTATCAGAATTTCATAGAACTAATACCACTATTGTCCAAACTATTCCACGAAACAGAAACAGAAGGAGCACTACCCAATTCCTTTTGTGAAGCCACAATTATGCTTTTACATAAACCAAGGTCAAAGCCAGAGCAATTAGAAAACAAAGGAGTTCAAAGGGATATAAATTGGAAAGGAAGAATTCAGAATATACTTAACTGACCCCAAAAATTCTACCAGAAAACTCCTAAACCTGATAACAACTTCAGCAAAGTGGCTGGAATAAAATTAACTCAAACAAATCAGTAGCCTTCCTCTACACAAAGGTTAAACAGACTGAGAAAGAAATCAGGGAAATGACACCCTTCACGATTGTCACAAAAGACATAAAATACCTCAGTGTAACTCAAGCGAGTGAAAGATCTGTATGGCAAGAACTTCAGGTCTCTGAAGTAGGAGATTGAAGATCTCAGAAGATGGAAAGATCTTCCATGCTCATGGATTGGCAGAATTAATATAGTAAAAGTGGCCATTTTGCCAAAAGCAATCTACAGATTCATTGTAATCCCTATCAAAATTCCAACTCAATTCTTCATAGAATTAAAAAGATCAATTTGAAAATTCATTTGGAATAACAAAAACCCAGGAGAGCAAAAACTATCCTCAACAATAAAAGAACTTCTGGGGGAATCACTGTCCCCAACCTCAAACTGTATCACACAGCAATAGTAATAAAAACTATATGGTATTGCAATAGAGACAGGCCGATAGATCAATGAAATAGAATTGCAGACCTGGATATGAACCCACACACCTATGGTCACTTGATCTTTGACAAAGGAGCTAAAACCATCCAGTGGAAACATGATAGCATTTTCAGCAAATGGTGCTGGTTCAATTGGAGGTCAGCATGTAGAAGAATGCAGATTGATCCATGCTTATCACCCTGTACAAAGCTTAAGTCCAAGTGGATCAAGGACCTCCACATCGAACCAGATACACTCAAACTAATAGAAGAAAAGATGCTCCAACATGCAACAAAGACACATGCTCTACTATGTTCATAGAAGCCTTATTTATAATAGCCAGAAGCTGGAAAGAACTCAGATGCTCTTCAATAGAGGACTGGATGAAAAGATTCTGTTCATCTACACAATGGAGTACTACTCAGCTATCAAAAACACAATGACATCATGAAATTCATAGGCAAATGGAATGAACTAGAAAATATCATCCTGAGTGAGGTCACCCAATCACAGAAAAACACACTTGGTATGTACACATTGATAAGTGGATATTAGCTCAAAATGTGGAACTAGAAAATATCATCCGGAGTGAGGTCACCCAATCACAGAAAAACACACTTGGTATGTACACATTGATAAGTGAATATTAGCTCAAAATGTGGATGCTCCCACTCCTTCTAAAAAGGGGGGAAATATCCATAGGAGGGGATATGGAAGCAAAGTTTAGAGCAGAGACTGAAGGAACGGCCATTCAGAGACTGCCCCACATGTGGCCCATTTGGCCCATATATATAGCCACCAAAACTAGATAAGATTGATGAACCTAAAAAGTGCATGCTGAAGGGGACCAGATATAGATTGCCCCTGAGAAACACAGCCCAGTGCATGTCCAATACAGAGATCAATGCTAGCAACAAACCACTGAACAGAGAACAGGACCCTTTTTGGGAGAATTAGAGGAAGGATCAAAAGAGCTGAATGAGCTTGCAACCGGATAAGAACAACAATGCCAACCACCCAGAGCTTCCAGGGACTAAACCACTACCGAAAGATTATACATGGACTGACCCAGGGCTCCAACTACATATGTAGTAGAGAATAGCCTTGTTGGGGCAGCAGTGGAACTGGAAGCCCTTGGTACTGCCAAGGTTGAACCCCCAGTGCATGGGAATGTTGGTGCACTAATGGGAGTGGATGGGGGGAATACCTGAATCGGGGAGGGGGAGCGGATGGGGGCTTATAGACAGGAAATCGGGAAAGGGAATCACATTTGAAATGTAAGTAAAGAAATATATCTAATAAAAAAATAAAAGTGGGGAAGAGACTCCAACACATGGACACTGGGGAAATTTTCCTGAACCAAACACCAATGGCTTTTATGCTCTACGATCAGGAATCAACAAACGGGACCTCATAAAATTGCAAAGCTTTTGTAAGGTAAAGACACTGTCATTTGGACAAAATGGCAACCAACAGATTAGGAAAAGATCTTTACCATACCTACATCTGATAGAGGGCTTATATCCAAAATATACAAAGAACTCAAGACGTTAGACTGCAGGGAGTCAAATACCCCTATTAAAAAATGGGGTTCAGAGCTGAACAAAAAATTCTCAACTGAGGAATATTGAATGGCTGAGAAGCACCTAAAGAAATGCTCAACATCCTTAGTCACCAGGGAAATGCAAATCAAAACAACCCTGTGATTTCACCTCACACCAGTGAGAATGGCTAAGATAAAAATCTCAGGTGACAGCAGATGCTGGTGAGGATGTGGAGAAAGAGGAACACTCCTCCATTTTTGGTGGGATTGCAGACTGGTACAACCATTCTGGAAATCAGTCTGGAGGTTCCTCAGAAAATTGGACATAGTACTACCTGAGGACCCAGCTCTACCACTCCTGGGCATATACCCAGAAGATGCTCAACATATAACAAGGATACATGCTCCACTATGTTCATAGCAGCCTTATTTATAATAGCCAGAAGCTGGAAAGAACCCAGATGTCCCCCAACAGATGAAGTTACAAAAAATGTGGAACATTTACACAAGGGAATCCTACTCAGCTCTCAGTGACTTCATGAAATGAAACAATGACTTCATGAAACTCACATGTAAGTGGTGGAATTAGAAAATATCATCCTGCTTCATTCCTTCTTTAAAGGAGGAACAAAAATAGTCATAGGAGGGGATATGGAGGCAAAGTTTAGAACAGATACTTAAGGAAGAGTCATTCAGAGCCTGCCCTACATGTGGCCCATGTATATACAGCCACCAAACCTAGATAAGATGGATGAAGCTAAGAAGTGCATGCTGACAGGAATGGGCTATAGATCTCTCCTGAGAGACACAGCCAGAGCATGTCAAATACAGAGGTGATTGCTAGCAGCAAACCACTGAACTGAGAATGGGACTCCCAATGGAGGAATCAGAGAAAGGATTGAAAGAGCTGAAGGGTCATGTAACCCCATAAGAACAACAATGCCAACCAACCAGAGCTCCCAGGGACTAAACCACTACCCAAAGACTATATACATGGACTGACCCATGGCTCCAACTGCATATGTAGCAGAGGCTAGCCTTGTAGGGCACCAATGGAAGAAGCCCTTGGTCCTGCCAAGGTTGGACCCTCAGTGCAGGGGAATGTGGGGGGTGGTGGTGAGCAGGGGTGGATGGGGAGGGGAACACCCTTATAAGAAGAAGGGGAGATGGAGGGGATAGGGGGCTATGGACAGGAAACTGAGAAAGGGAATAACATTTGAAATGTAAATCATCCTGAGTGAAGTAACCCAATCACACAAAAACACACACGGTATGCACTCACTGATAAGTTCATATTAGCCCAAAAGCTCGGATTACCCAAGATACAATACACAGACTAATTGAAGCTCAAGAAGGGTGACCAAAGTGCAGATGGTTCAGTCCTTAGTAAGGGGAATAAAAATATTCCTGGTCAGAAATACGAGACAAAATTTGGAGCAGAGACTGAAGGAAAGGCCATCCACAGACTACCCCACCTGGGGATCCAGCTCATATAAAGCGACCAAACCCAGACAATATTGCTCATACCAAGAAGTACAAGCTGACAGGAACCTGATATAGCTGTCTCCTAAGAGGCTCTGCCAGAGCCTGACAAATACAGAGGCAGATCCTAGCGGCCAACCACTGAAGTGAGAAGTTAGAGAAAGAATTGAATGAGCTAAAGGTGTTTGCAACCTCATAAGAACAATACCAACCAACCAGAGCTCCCAGGGACTAAACCACCATCCAAAGAGTACACATGACAGACCCATGTCTCCAGCTACATATGAAGCAGAGGATGGCCTTGTTGGGGACCAATGGGAGGAGAAGCCCTTGGTCCTATGAAGGCTCGATGCCCCAGTGTAGGGGATTGTCAGGGCAGGGGCATGAAGGGGTGGGTGGTTGGGATGGAGAAAACCCTCATAGAGGCAGTGGCAGGGGGGGATGTGATAGCAGGTTTATGGACCGGAAACCAGGAAAGGGTACAACATTTGAAATGTAAATAAAAAAATATCCAATAAAAAATAGGAAAAAAAATACACTTTAAACCATTAAAGTATAAACCATCCCTCCCAAGTTTATTATCCTGTGCTCAGCATGAAATTTGTGACAGTAGATCATGAAATGGAGAGAAGGAGCACTTAGAATGTGAACATGTGTCGAAGAGGAGAAACACAGGCATGAGAGCCACATTAACACATGAGAAGGACCATACATCCTTTCCTCAGAGCAAACAAGGATATCGTCTCTCACAGACTTGATGAATGTCAACCGAAGCTGGACAGAACGTCATTTGCATTTAGCAACAATTACTGGTGATGTGCATCTGGTTATTATAAACTGATCCTCTGTGAGCTGGTCCATGCGTTAGGACAGTGCACTTGAGATTGAATATTTAATGAGCCTCCTGGCATGGGAGCAATGTACGAACAGCTCCTTCTCAATGACTGCCGGTGTACACCACAGGCATTGAAGTTGTCTAAGGAAAGAAACCCCTGTTTCCCAATGACTTCCTCTATAGCAGCCCACTTGAACCTTTTGCCTGTGTTTTTTCCCTTTTACAAATCGGTCTCTAAGAATTTTAGTGTTTTTACACGTCTTTCTTAACTACATTAATTTTAAAGTAAGCCGTGTAATGTATTGCAAATGAGACACAAGAAATATGAGAAGTACCCCAGTGATTCATGAAGCTTTGGGGGTATTACAAGCATTAATAAATATATTAAATTAATATATTTTTATTTCCTTGATGATAACCAAATTCTTGCAAGAGCTAATGGAAATGGAAAAATGTTTGTGTTGTTTCTTTAACTCTTACCAAGCTAGATTTTTTCATGTTCCCAGCTCCTCTATCAGACACTAGGGTGTTTTCTACCTGGTGGCCAAGCACTTGTCACATGTATGAGGGCCTAAAGCAGCATCCCTGCTCCACTCTCCCTCATAAAGGGAAATGAAGGTCTGTTTGGTTCTGTGAATATATTTGAAAACACATTGCCACCTGAGGGAGATAGTGTGTGTGTGTTGATATTTATTTCTTCTTTTGCCATTTTGTATTTATAACTTGTCCCCTTGTGTTTGTATCACCACACTAATCTTCCATTTTAGCAGACCTCGTATACTTTATTAGTCAATCCCCCACTTCTGCAGAAAGGCACCTTTTACATCCTCTTGGAACTAAATTGGCCATTGTTGTCCTTTTAGCATATCAAGTTTTGGGGTATAATTTGGAACCTTAGGGATGTTTTATAATGTGAACCCAATGTTTCACAGACTAATCTAGAAGCTGCTTTATTAGAAGGAAATCATTCTTGGTTATTTTTCTTTAATCTTCTCCATGACATTATATTACTTTAAATAAAAATATTCTCACATATGCATGAATAGGCTAATGCAGCCCTCTGGGTCCATTATTGTTGCTTGTGTATATAAGGTTTCAGGGCTGATCATTGGAAATTAGATAAACTCATCCTTGTAAAATAATTCTTTTTCTCCCCACAGTTATTAGCTGCCCATAGATCTATGTTCAGACACACACACAGACACACACAGACACACACACACACACACAGACACACACACATGCACAGAAACATAGACTCACAAACACACTCACATACCTATCTAACAGTAAGTTTCAAGGAAAAGGAAGCAACCAATAAGAGGCAGTAGAAGAAAATGGGAGGGGTTAGAGGGAGAACATGGAAAAGAAAAACAATATATTTTAATTGAAATATTTAAAACTACTAAAAGAATGGATATGTTTCATTAGCCATTAGTCTGATCTTTTACATTATTCGAGAACAAATCTTTAAAAAACGCATCTATTTAACTATAATTCTACTCCATAGAATGTTCGAAAGTAATATAATTTCTTCTGGTACAAGTATGGTCTGAATTTCTGAGAAAGTACATTCCTAGTAGTCTTTTCTGATGTCTTACTTTGTAGAGGTTGCTTAACAAATGCTCAAAACTCACATTATAATATTCAGTAACACTGTATCGGTATATTTAATACTGTGCTATAATTTATCTTCCTAGGGCCATAAAATTTGATTTGCTTAAAATTCTCTTGCTTAAAAACATTTTGAAAATGAACTTTTATGAAGTTGTCCCCAAGATTTTATTCCAGTCAGGAAACGTTTTGTTTTCTATAAGTATTTATTTACTTGAATGTGCAATTAGCACTGATTTTTGGTTCATTAATGACGATTTTTATACTGAATTCTATTACGTGATTAACCTGTTTTCTTTAAAGCAGCACTGTTACGTGTTATATACACTGGGGGAGGTGCCGTTAACTCTTTTTGACCAGAAATATTTAGGTTCATGTCCTCACGGGATGCTACTTTAAATATAAGTAGGTATCTTTTGGAAAACTCTCTCTACGGATTATAATTCTCCATCTTAGTATCATGTGGGTTGGAATTTCCCGCCAACCAGAGTACAAATAATGTTAGACGCTTAGCCACTCGCAGCCTGCAATCTATCGCTACCCAGCTTCCTTTCATCTTGATTTAGTTCTCAGTTTCTCTTGCTATATTAAATCATACCTTGCACAGGGATGGCAAAAAAGCTGGCTTAATAGATAAATGAGGGAATCGATTCATGAGTGAATACATAAAGCTCATATTTCATCCAGTCAGCTGTCACCCCAACAAAAAATGAGTTTGCCTCCCCGATCCTGAAAAGGCTTGGCTTTTCTATCCACAGCCACAAAGTAGAACGCACCTACCTCCAGGCAAAGCTCAAACTGCCACAGACCACAACACCCTTCCTAGTGTCTCTTTTCAGAGGAACACTCCCAATTTTCTAAAGTTCACATGACCCTGCTTCTCCCCCAGCAGACGGCACAGGCAGCAGTGAGTTGACCAAATAATCATTAAATATTTCTTAGTTTCAACATGTGGATGGTTGTCCAATTTTTATTCCCCATGACCTTTAACCTTGGACCTCATGCCATGTGCTCAATCCCAGATCCTAGATTACTATCACTATACTGAATGTGTAGATATAAGGCATGATTTCCCATATGCATAAGATAATTGTATGAGTAAAATAATATATGTACATTTACTCAATGAGCATTATAAGTGGCGCTGAACCTTGCGAGCAACTTGAGTTTGCCTGTGTGCTCCCAGTGATTGGTCCAATGGTGAACTTTTTTTCCCAACGTTTTTTGTATTCTACAATCACAAAACCCAGCTAACTGTATAAGGCCATGTGCTAACCTGACTCTTTTCCAAAAAATTATCATTTTCTTCCTTACTTTAATCTTCTTGAAGTGCAGAATGCATTTATCTGCAATGAACTTTACATGAGAATACTTCCAGCCCGGTCATTTTTAATATGAACATATAAATAAGTTGAAATGATAATAGCAAGTCCAAATTATATGCCAACAGGTTTGTAAGAGAATATTTTAGGTATTTCCTATTTTTTTTATTCTGAAAACTCGTTTCAAGAAATTCGTACGTGCAGATGAACAAACGTAAAACCACCTTGTCCTTGGGGAATTTACTGTTTCCCCATCTGTGTTAAGATGACTCACGTCACTTATACCACTTGGCAAATTGTATCGTTCTATTTTAATATAGTGTTTCTCTCGAAAACAAAGAAGGTATTTTTATGTCTAATGCTGTTCTTTATTTTACATATGAATTTATTGACATGATACAACATTTTCTGATTAATTCATCTCATGAAACCATCCCTCCTTTTTTCCTATCTCTACCACTCTTTTCTGATGCACTTTCTTAACAAACTATCATGATCTTTTCAGTTTGTTCTGTTCTCTAGTCTTCTCTGTGTCAGATGACCACTCGTACTTTGATTTATTCAATATTCATTATAATTATCTCATAGAAAACTGTTTGTTCTCTAATGAGGCGGGAATGGGGTGGACCAGGAGGGAAATGAAGTGAGGAAAAATAGAGGAAAGATAAACCATAATCGGGATATATTATTTGATAAAATAAATCTATGTTTAATGAAATGAAAAAATGAGAAATTTAGTAAAGAAATAATAAGATATATTTAAAATAAAACAAATCCATAAAAACAATAATTGATTATGAAATTACTAACAGACCCAAGGAGGACAATCCAATCAAGTTTCCAAGTGTTTAGCTTGGAGATGAAATAGAATCCCCTTAAAGAGCTAAACCACTAAGTAATGTCATCTGTGAAGGGTCAGCAAGAGTTAGAGACAGACATAGGAATTTCCCCTGTACAGAGGACCTTAGGCTGTTTCCAAAGTAACAAAAAAAGGGGGGCATGAGGTATGGGAGAAACTAGGTCAGCAGCAATTCCTTTAGAAAGAAAAAAAAATACAAAACCTTAAAAATGCATGCAGAGTTTCTAGAGAATGTTTAGTAAACCATTGTTTAATGAATAAACATTATTCATTACACTTATAAAAATAAACATGAATTTAAAATTCATTATGTAAATAAAAAATAACATATTGGATTTTTAATACATTACTTTAGGATCAAGAAGTAATAATTATGAAAACACATACTTGGTTAGGATATACTATATACATATGTAAATATATATATTTATCCATATTCAGTGAATTAAAGATGTTTGACTCTTCTGTACCCTTAGTCTGATTTATGTGCACCATATGGGAAATTTCTCTAAAATATTTATTTTAGTGTGTAATGAATGCATAGGAATATGTTTATGTTGGCAAATTCATGTTCTCATGAATAAGGATTCAATCTTTCCAAATATAAGAAATTGACATCTTAGCTGTTTATAATAAAGATGATAATTACTGCCTCAGTTGGGGTTTCTATTGCTGCAACAAAACACAATGACCAAAGAGCAAGTAAGGGAAGAAAGGGTTTATTCTGCTCACACGTCCTTATTGCTGTCACCAAACGAAGTCAGGACAGAACTCAAACGGGACAGGAACCTGGAAGCAGGAGCTGATGCAGAGGCCATAGAGGGGTGCTCTTTACTAGCTTGCTCCTCATAGCTTGCTTGGCCTGCTTTCTTATAGAATCCAAGACCATCATCCCTGGGTGGCACAACCTACAATAGGCTGTGCTCCCCCATTCATCAGTACCTTATAGCTGGATCTCATGGAGGCACTTCCTTAACCGAGGCTCCTCCTTCTACGATAGCTCGACTTTGTGTCAAGCTGACACACAAAGCTGGCCGGAACTATTACCGATACAGTATTTCCTAATTGGATTAACATCCTCTAAAACATGGATGTTCTGCTTCAATTTTGGGTCGTTGGCCACTTGGAATCTCATCAGATAAATTATGTAGTGACATTCAAATAGTTGTTTTGAGTTAATTCCCAAGATTCACAGTCAAGTTTGTCAATGGATAATTCATATCCTTATATCGATAGTGTGTTTGCCCCTGTGGCATAGCAAGAAATACTCATTATTGGCACTGATGGGGTCGGGGAAGAAACAGTTGAGTGGATGGTGATATGAGGATGAATCTGCAGAGAATTGGGAGAAGGGGTTAAATACATCCAAACACCAAATGCACTGTACAAAATTCTTAAAGAACCAGAAAAACAAACAACTACAAAAAAGACAATCACGGTGGGCCTGGCCAGGGACCCATCTCTCAGGTAATCCTAGATTATGAAAGATGAACATTTAACATCGTCACATTATCTACCCTGACAGAGAGTATCATGATAAAGATCATGCTGGTTGTCTGCCATCACCGTCTGAGATAAATGACAGCGCAGTGCACCCAGGCTCCTGAACCCCAACAAATGTGCACAAAGCTGTAGGGAACATCAATAGTCAGCAGTCCACAGAGTGAAGGGACTAGGACAAAAGCTACCCATGTAAACTTTGTTAAGACAGGAAACCTCAATCGCTAGGACTCGATCTAATGCCATAACCTGAGTGGCTTAAATGCTGTGATTTTATTTTCTCACAGTTCTAGAAGTTAGAAGTCTGAAACAATAGAAAAGTAGAAGATCGGGTGCTATTTGGGTTATTCACCATGACTTGCAAAGGATACTTATGGGCACATAGTGAATAAAGTGTGTATGCTGTCCTTCTTATAGTAAGTGTAGTAAGAAGACCACTCTCAAGACCTTCTTCTTAAGAATAAGTACAGTGAGAAGACCTCGTCAAAGCCTACCTTCCCCAAGATTCATATCCAAATACATTACTTTAAGAATTAGCTTCACTGTGTGATGTTAGATGACAGTTCATTGCGCGCACACAGACACACACACACACACACACATACACACGCACACACGCACACACACACACATAAACACACGCATATACACACGCATATACACACACATACACACACATACACACACATACACACACACATACACACACATACACACATACACACACACATACACACAAACACAAAGTGAAATTTGTTACAATGTTGACTGGAAAACTGAGCTACACATTCGGAAAGTCTTGGCTTCCAAACACTAAATGGTTAAAATCCTAACATTATAATTATGGCCTAGTCCAAGTATCTTTAGTCTAATATTCACGACCTCTGACACAAGGGTCAGCAAACAGCGACCTATAGCCAGTGTGACTTTCTTTTTAAAAAAAGACATATAAAAAACAAAACAATGGATATGTATTATTTATTTATTGTGAAGTACAGAATCAGAGCCCAAACTTGCACATCAGGGCAAAATATCTCACAAATCTGAATGAGTATCTGTTCCTTCAGAGAAAGGTTTCCCTACATCTTTCCTAAAGTTTCCATAAACTGAGTCTATAGGTCTGTGAATCTTGTAAAGTCGCATGCCAAACAGGGGTGTGTGTGTGTGTGTGTGTGTGTGTGTATGTGTATGTGTGTGTGTGTATGTGTGTGTGTATGTGTGTATGTGTATGTGTGTGTGTATGTGTGTGTGTGTGTATGTGTGTGTGTGTGTGTGTGTGTGCGCGCGCGCATGCGCGCATGCAATGTGTATAATATATATTTGCTATGGAGTGTTAAATATTTTCTTTAATAAGTTGACATATCTTTGAGCCACTGAAAAGTTCACAGAGCCAAGAAGCCTTGATAAGCTGTTGGTGTGAGGTGCTCTTACTTGCAAGGATGCGTTGGTTCAGTCGTAAAATGACAACCATCAGGCAAATCAATCAAGGAGTTCCATGCTCCGCAGGTTAGTGTCCTGAAAACAATGGCTAAGGGGAACATTTAATTAGCTTTCCATATGTGACATCATTAAAGTTTAGACTCCATAGAATTATACCTATAAAATTTATCTGAAAATATTGATGTTTTTTTTTATTTGGTGTTTTTATTTTCCTTTGCAGTGATATACAGCTGGTCACTGGGTTTTACCCTAAGGTCTAGACAACTTACACCTTCTCTTATTTTAAGAGCCACACAGCCACATTCTGTTTCGTGAAATAACTCCAAGTAGGGAAGAAATGAGAGCTGATGACGAGATTATCACTTTCAGAAACAAACTCTGTGTGATAGCCTTTTGAAAATGAAATTAACAGAATCTGTTCAATAGTCAGCTCATCTAAAATGCTGAAGCCCAAGAGAGGAGGATCAAAACAACTATGACGGCCAGACCTGTTTGATATTTATATTACTATCACGTTTATGTTAGGAGGGTGTGAGGAAAGGTGGTAATGAGTCAATATTATTATGCTGTTGCTGGCTAAGCATCTAAATATCATTTACATAAAACTTGCACCAAATCTTAAAATTTTTGTAGCTTGGTGGACTTTTGTCTTTTTTCAACAGTCTCATAACACCTTGGTCTTGCATGATTTATGAAAATGTTTGTACAAGTTGTTTCACATCTGTTAATTCACAGCAACCCCATGAACATACAATTATGATCTCTTTTAATGATTAAAAGTATAAAGCCTAGGGAAATGAGAAATAATAACCTTTGATGAAACCAAAACCTGCAGTTCTGCATTCTTTTCCTAAATTTATACTCTCATAAATGACTGTCTTTTTGAACACAAAATAATACAATGTTTATATATTAAATAGGCATTATGTACCTACCACTGTTAGAAAATCAAGAGTTTTGTGCAGAATTGATTATGGATTCAGTCTAAAAACAAAAGCAATATTAGCTCAGTAAAAATTATCAACTACTGCCTTTGTTTTTCTAACTAATGTTAAATTGGTACCATTGAGATATATATATATATATATATATATATATATATATATATATATAGAGAGAGAGAGAGAGAGAGAGAGAGATACATGTACATATATATGATTATATATATATATGATTATATATATAATTATTATTGCATCAACTTCATACATGGATATTTAGAGTCCAATTCCTGGTTGAGACGGGTCAAATCTCCAGAGGACCCTAAGGAAGGCAGGAGCATTCCCAGTGTCCCAGGAGATCAGGCCCCTCTCAGTAGCTAAAGCACTCAACAGTCCCCAGTAGAGCCCTGCCTCCACAGGGGAGGATGTGACAGATCATTCACCTAGAAGCAGGACCACGCCCCCCAAATATGTAGATGAGGTCTTCTCAAGCTCTCAGCCCAAACCAGTAGGAAGTACCTGCTGTCAGACACTGATCTAGGCCGAAGCAGTATTTAAGAGTCCTATTCAGTGCATCTAGGGTAATTTGAGCATTTGGGCTAATAGCCACTTATCAATGAGTGCACACCATGTGTGTTTTTCTGTGATTGGGTTAGCTCACTCAGGATGATATTTTCCAGTTCCATCCATTTCCCTATGAATTTCATAAAGTCATTGTTTTTGATAGCAGAGTAGTATTCCCTTGTGTAGATGTACCACATTTTCTGTATCCATTCCTCTGTTGGAGGGCATCTGGGTTCTTTCCAGCTTCTGGCTATTATAAATAAGGCTGCGATGAACATAGTGGAGCACGTGTCTTTTTTATATGTTGGGGCATCTTTTGGGTATATACCCAAGAGAGGTATAGCTGGGTCCTCAGGTAGTGCAATGTCCAATTTTCTGAGGAACCTCCAGACTGATTTCCAGAACGGTTGTACCAGTCTGCAATCCCACCAACAATGGAGGAGTGTTCCTCTTTCTCCACATCCTCGCCAGCATCTGCTGTCGCCAGAGTTTTTGATCTTACCCATTCTGACTGGTGTGAGGTGGAATCTCAGGGAATCTAGATGTACAGACCACATGAAAGTCAAGAAGGATAACCAAAATTCAGATGTTTCACTCCTTCTTTAAAAGGGGAGCAAGAATACCCTTGGGAAGGGAAAGGGAGGCAAAGATTAAAACAGAGACTGAAGGAACGCCCATTCAGAGCCTGCCCCACATGTGGCCCATACATATACAGCCACCAAACTAGATAAGATGGATGAAGCGAAGAAGTGCAGGCCGACAGGAGCGGGATGTAGATCGCTCCTGAGAGACACAGCCAGAATACAGCAAATACAGAGGCGAATACCAGCAGCAAACCACTGAACTGAGAATAGGTCCCCTATTGAAGGAATCAGAGAAAGAACTGGAAGAACTTGAAGGGGCTTGAGACCCCATATGAACAACAATGCCAAGCAACCAGAGCTTCCAGGGACTAAGCCACTACCTAAAGACTATACATGGACTGACCCTGGACTCCAACCTCATAGTTAGCAATGAATATCCTAGTAAGAGCACCAGTGGAAGGGGAAGCCCTTGGTCCTGCGAAGACTGAACCCCCAGTGAAAGGGATTGTTAGGGGGAGTGCGGTAATTGGGGGTGGATGGGGAGGGGAAGCCCATATAGAAGGGGAGGGGGAAGGGCTAGGGGGATGTTGGCCTAGAAACCGGGAAAGGTAATAACAATTGAAATGTAAGTAAGAAATACCCAATTTAATAAAGATGGAGAAAACAAAACAAAACAAAAAAAAAAAGAATCCTATTCAGAAAGGTTTAAATGTGTGCAGGAATTACTCCATAGTCTGAGATCTTCTGTCATAAAAGCTGTAACACCACCACTTGGGGAAGAGATCTGCTCTCCGGAAATCACCGCCAGAAGCTCCCCTGCCCTCGCCCGCTAGTGAGTCTTCTGCTGGCTCAGCCTGGCCAGAACTGAAGCAACAGTGGCAGAAACAGAGATCACAGGCAGAGCAGCACCAGCAGTGGAGGCAGCAAAAGCTGTTTCCCCTCTCTCCCTGTTCTTTCCCCTTTCTTGAACCTCGCTGGAGCAGAGATCTCCGGGAAAAGCCCCCAGTACGCAGCCCCACTGTTACTGACTATCCTGCTCCCTTCTTAAATCTTTCCTTTTTAAATATTACCAATAGTGATGGAGCTTACTAGATAAGCCATAGTATTGTACCTACAGAATTGTGGGTAAATATTTAAACCAGTTCTGTGAAAATAAATATTTCCCCATGAACAGATAAGCTGTCATAGCCTTGCTAGCCTGTAATTAATTCTTGTTATATATTAGCATCGCATATGTATTGTCCTATAGCTGAATGACAACTGACAATTTCAGTTTAGTCTAAATATAAATCAACATTCATAAAAAATCAAATTTATTCCATTTTCTATTAATATTTATGTTTTCGTAATCATCATTCTTTTCAAATTTAGGTTTGGAATCATTGTTTTGCAATCATTGCGAATCAGATCCTCATCAAGGCTTCTGGGCTCTGTGAATTTTCCAGTGGATCACAGACATCATTGTAACTTATTTAGATTTGGTAAACATTGTTGACTTACCAAGTCAATAGCTAAAAGGAATTCACATATTTAGATTTCGGAGTAATTAAAAGCTATATCACCCAATTGGGCTGTTTGACAACATGATTATTATTGAAACCGTGTGCGCCAAAGGGTTAATGTCTTGGTGTTTCTAGTGTTTTGCACACCTGTAAAGTTACCAAGCACCTGCCCCACAATAAGCCTTAGCATAATAAAACCTTAAACTTACAAAATGTCATCAAATGCCCATGGCCCACTTCTATAAAAAACATGAATAATTCACAATGCTATATATGGAATTAGATTTTGCTGCCCTGATTCCATTTAAATAAGTGTGTTTATAAGTCACCAATTTCATTTTCTTTAACTTATAAGTGATGACCTCTCACTTATGAGCTGAAAAGCAATCAACTCTGAGTATAGAATAAGATAATAAAAACGAATTTAAATATTTATTGTAAACATTTATGATGGTGTGGGCACTGGTGATGTGAGCCACATATTTGTTCAAAGTATAAGGGTATACAAATTCTATTTAGTCTGTCAATGTTTATTGAGCAGTTACTTTGTGTTTATGCAACTGTGTTCAATGGAGCCAATATAAATTAGAAAAAGTACGTGGACAAAGTGTGAATGTTAAATGATATCTAAGATGCTTTCCTTTAATATCTCTTTTTTAAGAACAAAAAACCTTGCAAATTCCTTCCTATTGTTTCTTTATTTATTCCACAGTTAGGAGCAAATGTTAATTAACATGGATAGATCACACATATAATAAAATACAGAGCTAAACATGAGAATTTAAAATTCATACTTAACATAGATCCTATCTGATGTACTTGGGCACCACTATATTACTTCCCGTTTCAGACCATCTTACTGACCCCCACAATTTTTGCTCCATGTCAATTTATTCTAAGACTCACAATAAGGCACATTATATAATTCTTTAAAACGTGCCTTTTAAATCATAGAAACCATCTCAGTGTCCAGGTACTTATATGGCTGCTTCTTCCCTCACTATCGGTGCTTCCCTTTATGCTTGCAGACCTGCAGCTAGAGGACAAAATTTTGTATGCGATAGAAATTCAGTGAATATGTGAAATAAATTGGTCACACCACTCTGTTGTGTAATATCTTAACGATAGCTCTCTATCGCCTTCCGCATCCGACCTATTAAAGCTAACGAAGGTCTCTGCATCTCTCCAGGCCTGTGCTGTGGGCTTCACCCCAGTCACCACTTCACACTTCTTAAAACCCATCGACAGGGAAGGAGTCCGTAGTCTAGCACTTTCGCACTTTGTTTTGCTCATGCTGTTTTAATCCGTCTTGAATATCTGCTTTCTTATTCTTTTTTCTTTTTTTATTTTTGGCCTGGCCAATTTCTTCAAATGCCAAGGTCCCAAACAGCTACCAATTCCCTTCTATCCCATTTGTTAAACATTTAATCCCCCATTTATTGGCAGTAGCCCTTCGTGCTTTCGTAGCACTTTCGAAAGATTCCATGGATTTAAACGTTACCTACTACTTGCTATAAGCACTACAGAAGGAGGAATTTTTTTTATCTTTATTAACTTGAGTATTTCTTATTTACATTTCGATTGTTATTCCCCTTCCCAACTTCCGGACCAACATCCCCCTAATCCCTCCCCCTCCCCTTCGATATGGGTGTTCCCCTCCCCATCCTCCCCCCATTACCACCCTCCCCACAACAATCACGTTCACTGGGGGTTCAGTCTTAGCAGGACCCAGGGCTTCCCCTTCCACTGGGGCTCTTACTAGACTATTCATTGCTACCTATGAGGTTGGAGCCCAGGGTCAGTCTTTAGGTAGTGGCTTAGTCCCTGGAAGCTCTGGTTGCTTGGCATTGTTGTTCATATGGCGTCTCGAGCCCCTTCAAGCTCTTCCAGTTCTTTCTCTGATTCCTTCAACGGGGGTCCTATTCTCAGTTCAGTGGTTTGCTGCTGGCATTCGCATCTGTGTTTGCTGTATTCTGGCTGTGTCTCTCAGGAAAGATCTACATCCGGCTCCTGTCGGCCTGCACTCCTTTGCTTCATCCATCTTGTCTAGTTTGGTGGCTGGAGAATATTTTTTTCTTTCATTTTTTTTTTTTTTGGTTCTTTTTTTCCGGAGCTGGGGACCGAACCCAGGGCCTTGCGCTTCCTAGGCAAGCGCTCTACCACTGAGCTAAATCCCCAACCCCTATTTTTTTCTTTCTAAGTGTGTTTGTTTTTTATCGAAGTCAAACCCATGAAGTATCTTTTCTGGACACTTTCCGGATGTCTCTGTTGGACAAAGCAGTGGGAAGAGCACAAATGTCCAATCCAGGTGACCCTTCTGTTCCCGAGTCACCGCCTCTCTAGCTGTGACTCCTGGATAATGTGCACAGTATTTAAAAGAATTTCCTATCTCACTGACCCGCTCCATCACACTTCAGACCTTCACTCATTTGTTGTAGGCTTAAATTATCAAAGCCTACGTTTAAAAAAGAAATGGTTATTTTATTTACTTACATTTCAAATGTAAATAAATAAACCCCTTCTCCGTTTCCCCTCCACAAACTCCCTATCCCATTCCCCCTCCCCCCTGGTTCTATGAGGTTGTGCCCCACCCACCTACCCACCCACCCGACTCCTGCATCAGTGCCCTAGCATTCCCCCACACTGGGGAATTGAGCTGTCACAGGACCAAGGGCTTCTCCTCCCATTGATGCCGGACAAGACCATTCTCTGCTACATAAGCAGCTGGAGCTGTGGGTCCTCCAAGTGTACTCTTTGGTTGGTGGTTTAGTCCCTGGGAGTTCTAGGTGGGTATGGCTGGTTAATATTGTTGTTCTTCCTGTGGGGTTGCAAACCCCTTCAGCTCCTTCAGTCCTTCCCTCAACTCCTCCATTTCTCAGTCTGATGGTTGTCTCCAAGCATCCGGATCTGTATTGGCCAGACTCTGGCAGAGCCTCTCAGGAGACAGCTATACCAGGCTACAGTCACTATGCGCTTCTCGGCGTCTGCCATAGTGTCTGGGTTTGCCCATGCAGGGGAGTCTCTAGATGGCCTTTCCTTCAGTGTCTGTTCCACTCTTTGTCCCTGTATCTCCTTTAGACAGGAGCAATTCTGGGTTAAAATTTTTGAGATGGGTGGGTGGCCCAATTTCAACCAGGGTCTGTGCCTAACCTCTGGTTATGGTCTCTACAGGTTCTCTCTCCCCTTTGTGGGGTGTTTCAGCTGTCATCCCTGTTGGGTCCTGGGAGCGTCTTGCTTTCCTGGCATCTGGTACTTGCTGGTGGCTACGCCCAGTTCCTAACCCCCTATTGCTACACATCTTTTCAATTTCCTGACCCTCTGTAAATCTCCCTGTCTCCTCCCACACCTGATACTCCCCCCTTTTTCCCCTCCCCCTCCTCTCTTCCTCCCAAGTCCCTCCCCCCCCTCTACCTCCTGTGTTCAGTGATTATTTTGTTCCCCACTTCTAGGTAGGACTGAAGCGTCCACCTTTGGTTTTCCTTCTTCTTGAGCTTCATATGATCTGTGAGTTGTGTCTTTGGTATGCTGAGCTTTTTTCTTAATATCCACTTGTCAGTGAGTGCATACCATGTGTGTTTTTTTGTGATTGGGTTACCTCACTCAGGATGATATTTTCTAGCTCCATCCATTTGCCAAATTATTTCATGTAGTCACTGTTTTTGATAGCTGAGTAATATTCCATTGTGTAAATGTACCACATTTTCTGTATCCATTCCTCTGTTGAAGGATATCTGGGTTGTTTTCAGCTTCTGGCTATTATAAATAAGGTTGCTATGAACATTAAAATTTCTTCCATGCTTTAATCTCCCTTCTAGCCTACCACCGACCAGAAGTATTGAAAAGAAAAAGTTAATAGGACAAATGAGGATTTGGACATGATTAAAAATGGTACTTTGGCGTCCATCCAATCTGCATTGTCAAGATATCAGCTGTTCAGTTGACACAAATCGGCAGTGGCATCTAGGTCCACTCAGAAGCACCATTCACCAATCATAATGGCAGTTCGCTCTGAAGAAACCTGCAGGCTCTGCCAATAGGGCCAAGTCTGCAACGTAGCAAGAAGCTGTCAGAACAACACCAGAAGTTCTTCGACGCATTTTCCTTCTTTGACACATTTTCCTCTATGAAGTCACACCAAAGATGGCCAGCAAAGAATGTCAAGGTAAACCAATGGCAGAGCCCTCTCCCTGTCTGTTGGGTTATGTTTATACCTTTTTCAAATATTACTTGTTCTCTCAATTTTCCACTCTAGCAAAACATGACATCCTCTGTTTTCTAGGCTGTTTCCAGAAAAACACACATCTGTCCTCAGCGAACCAACCTCCCATGTGTCTGCTTCTGTAAAAACACCTCCTCATAAGACATATTCTAGAAAAACATGACATGACACAACTGAGTCTCCAAAGAAACCAGTAATTTCCACTTCAATCTGAAGTATCCAAATGGTTACAATGGAAATTATAACAAGCCATTTCTTTATTGACAGACGTGATCAAATATGCAACCAATTTTCAATCACATTCCAATAGGACTTCTTCAGTATCACTAGGCTGTCTCCTCTGTTGTTCACCACACACACACACACACCACACACACACACACACACACACACACACACACAAAGATTTAGATCTCACACTGAAATCAGACGGCAAACCACAGCTGTGCTTCAGAAAATGGTCAATTTATTTAACCTGTCTGCACATTAAATGATGAATGAACTCATTGTGAGGATTAAGAAACCAATATGAATAAGGAAACACCCTCTAGCAACAAGACTTCTGAAATTAATTACCTATTATTATTCTTATATTTTAGTTTAAACTACTGTCACTTATCTCACTGTTGTGTTAATTGACATATTCCATATGCAATTTTAAAAAATCTTAGCTCAAAACTCACTGAGAGACAAGGATCAAGAGGGCAAGAGCTGTCTACTATGGGAAAGAAGGGTGATAAATATGAGAGGGATTTGCTGCCCATTCTTCCGTAATACAGGATTCACTATCTTCTATCTGATTTCTTCCTTTTGGAGGTTTAGCATTAGTGTGTGTGTTGTCTTGGGTGTTTAATTGCCAGATGGACTAGAATCACCAGAGAAGACAGGCTCAACTGTAGGATCATCTAGTTCAGGTTGTCCAACAGGAATGTATGTTGAGCACTGGCTTGATTGTCAAAAGATGTAAGAACACCCAGACATTGTAGGTAGCAGATTTGACCAAACAAAGGACCACAGGAGAAAGCTAGATGAAAGCAAACAAGGTTTAATACTTCTATTCTCTCTCCTCTTGGTCCTGGGTGTCGATACTGTAAGCTCCTTGGCGTCTTTAAACTTGTGGGTTAAATGTCCAATTTTCTGAGGAACCTCCAAACTGATTTTGAGAATGGTTGTACCAGCCTGCAATCCCACCAACAATGGAGGAGTGTTCCTCTTTCTCCACATCCTCGCCAGCATCTGCTGTTGTCAGAGCTTTTGATCTTAGCCATTCTGACTGGTGTGTGGTGGAATCTCAAGGTTTTGATTTGCATTTCACTTATGACTAAAGATGTTTAGGTGTTTCTCAGCCATTCGGCATTCCTCAGCTGTGAATTCTTTGCTTAGCTCTGAACTCCTGAGGACCCAGCTATACCTCTCTTGGGCATATACCCAAAAGATGCCCCAACATATAACAAAGACACATGCTCCACTATGTTCATAGCAACCTTATTTATAATCGCCCAGATGCCCTTCAAAAGAGGAGTGGATACAGAAAATATGGTACATCTACACAATGGAATACTACTCAGCTATCAAAAACAATGACTTTACGAAATTCATAGGTAAATGAATGAAACTGGAAAATATCATCCTGTGTGAGGTAACCCAATCACAGAAAAACATACATGGTATATACTCATTGATAAATGGATATTAGCCCAAATGTTCGAATTACCCTAGATGCACAGAACACATGAAACTCAAGAAGGATGACTAAAATGCAGATGCTTCACTCCTTCTTTAAAAGGGGAACAAGAATACCCTTGGGAGGGAATAGGGAGGCAAACTTTAGAACAGAGACTGAAGGAACACCCATTCAGAGCCTGCCCCACATGTGGCCCATACATATACAGCCACCAAACTAGAGATGCATGAAGCAAAGAAGTGCAGACTGACAGGAACCGGATATAGATCTCTCCTGAGAGTCACAGCCAGAATATGGCAAATACATCGGCAAATGCCAGCAGCAAACCACTGAACTGAGAACGGGACCCCCGTTGAAGGCATCAGAGAAAGGACTGATAGAGCTGAAGGGGCTTGAGACCCCATATGAACAACAATGCCAACCAACCAGAGCTTCCAAGGACTAAGCCACTACCCAAAGACTATACATGGACTGACCCTGGGCTCCAAATTCATAGGTAGCAATGAACTGGGAAATCGAAATGTAAATAAGTAATACCCAATTTAATAAAGATGGGAAAAAAACTTGTGGGTTATGCCTTGGAATTATAAGCTGAATAACTTATCTCTCCCATTAAATTGCTTTAGGGCAAAATGTTTTCATCACAGTTAAGAGAACTGAAACTAGAACACTTGGTTTCGCTAACTGTGTAGAAACCAGCAAATGTCAGGGAATTATGCTAAAGCTTAGTTCATTGCACTGAAAGAAGGGCAACACGAACTTCGCACCCTCAGTGTCCATGTGCAAGCTCCAGAGAGAATCAGACACGCACACTTCTCAACCACAGTTTACTGAGGCCAACCATCCTAGTCCTCAGTTGTTATGTTCGCTCCTTTAAGGACAAAGTGATATAGGGGAATGTGGTCTTTTCAGCAAGTTAAAGACAATGGGATTTCGTCTACAGGTGTTTCCAGAACAGAGAACAAGTTGGACCGGAGGCAGCAATGGTACTCTAAGAGCGAACGTGGTAAGAGTGTCAGTTTGGAGATCACATCCATTCTCCACAGTGAGGACCAAGTAGTGAGAATCTCAGAAGTCATTGGAGTTGGAGTAAAATGCGGGGGCTTCTAGAAGGATGTCGTTGTGGGAGTTGTGCCTAGGAGAAGACACTAGATAAGTCATGAAAGCTTGGTCCTAAGCAAGGATGGTGGAAGAAAACACTAAATACTTTGCTCGCGTGCAATTTTGCACACCACTCTGATGAATTCACAGAAAATGCGTGACTTCACGCTGATTCGTTTTCATCAGTTCCATGAGGTCATATTTTTCTCCTCGGGCATGTGTGGGGAATGAATTCATCTCCAAAAGTGGAGGGCATTCCTTTTAGAGAAGAACAACCCTGATGAGATTGACTCATGCCACATGAAGGAACTTTTATCATGGTTTCCATCAACACAAAGAAAATAATCCTCCAACATCCCAAAAATATTGCAAACCACTGGGTGCTTTTCAAAAATCATAGTGGATAATGTGACATTTCACTCATTAAGACAGACACTTAATAAATGTTTACTGTCCTGGGAGTTTCTTTA
Source organism: Rattus norvegicus (assembly GCF_021556685.1). NCBI lineage: Eukaryota > Metazoa > Chordata > Mammalia > Rodentia > Muridae > Rattus > Rattus norvegicus. The sequence goes on from NC_141548.1 coordinate 97,314,814, forward strand.
GTTTTGCTTTCAGTATAGAGAGAGCAACTGAAGAATAGGACCTAATGAAAATAATATGAATAGTAGGTGTATTCATGAAAAATTTGTGACAATTCAGAAGATTAGGCAAGTGCACCACAGTTCACCAAACGAATCTGATGTAACCTAGGTTGCAGTTCCCAGTGAATATTTATTTGCCACAGTAATTATTGTGATTAGAAAATCAACGATAAAAATCCTTGCCTTCTTATCACAGACTTCCTTTGACAGCTTACTCAGCGGGATTGGTCAGGATGGTGTTAACATTAAAGCTGTTACTGTGGCTATTGTAGCTGTTTTATTTTAGAAAATATGAGAATCAAAAGACCATAAAGAAGGAATTGTCCTAATTCTATCAACCTGTTCCCAGGGATTTCATAACAAGGAACCACTGTACTCGCCAAAGACTGTTGCCGGTTGAGTAGTGGTTTTGGCGGCTGATCCTGGGCAGTTGCAACCATCTGTTCCATAAAACTGTTTTTTAGAAAGATATATAAAACAATTAGCAAGTCAGAATTCTATAGACTAAGCCAAGAAAATGCAATTCAGTTGAATTCGGTGCAAACCAAGGTTCATTTTAAATAAAAGGGGGAGCAGAACAGACTTTCTCAGAAGCTGTTGGAGGTCAAAACAAGCAGCAGTGATTCAGTGCTGGAGGCTCTGAAAGAGAGAGGTGGTGTACTTTGTCAAGGAGAACTATGTGGGTGGTGAAAAGATTATGATACTAAAATATAGAACCTGGAAGGGCAATAGAAAGGACAAGGTTAAAAATAAAAACAAGATTGCTTTTTGTAGTATTCACATTCTGTTCCGCCAAACACAGTACAATAAAAAATCTTCATAAGCGGGTTCAGTAATGTCACTCATGAGCCACACTTTACACTAAACAGAGAGACAGAATTACTGCAAAGACATCTCTCAAAATGCAGCCCATTTATAAGCTCACAATGTTACACAACCCTAAGTCTAGAGATGAAGCAGACCAGGCCGGGGTAGGGGACTGACAGCAATTTAGTCCAGAGATAAGCAGACAAGGCAGGGGTGGGGGACTGATAGCAATTGTATAGCATAAACCACTTTAGACCAAACAGTGAATACTGCAGAAAGCCCTGTGCATACAATAACCAACAAAATGCTTTAATAGAATGTAAAGGAGAAAAATTACAGGACAGGATAAATATTCAACAACTATTGAGATAAGGTAGAATATACCATTAAGCTAAAGCTCGAAGTTATAATAATGGCACAACGCCACTAGGAGTCAAAGTGTTTGAACCCAATAAAGTTTAGGATAGACAGTTGCCTTGGCATGCTTCTCATGTATTAATACATTCTGAAAATTACATTGCTGAAGCTTTCTTTGAAACTGGTAAGTAAATTTTATTTAATAAGGTTGGTTTTGTTTTAATATTGGTTTTGGTTTGTTTTTGCAATGGAGTCTTTCATAATGTAGACTATGTTGACCTGGAACTGTTATCCTCCTGCCTCATGTTCCCAGGTCTGTTCTGTTATCATAGTGAATTATGTCCCTGACCCCTCTCTCTCTCTCTCTCTCTCTCTCTCTCTCTCTCTCTCTCTCTCTCCACACACACACATACACACACACATACACACACACACACACACACACACACAGACACACAGATGGGAGGGAGGGAGGCAGATGGAGAGAGAGAGAGAGAGAGAGAGAGAGAGAGAGAGAGACTACATTTTTAAAGATAGCTAATTACCACAGCTCCAGTTACCAAGGGAAGCATGGGGTTTGGTGTGCATGCTGGGTGGAGCCTGTCAAACAAGAGCAAAGGTAGATAAGAAAGAGAGGTGAAAGTTCCTTTCTGCTCCTTATTTAGAACAGTATAGACATACTATATGGAAGGCCCCAGCTCCAGGCCTGAGATATGCAGAGAACCCCTTACATGGTTGTCATGGGGTTATTTATCTCTAGGCTACTCACTTTGAGTCCTTCAAATCTAATTTAAAATAACTAATGAGAGCATATTCAGCTGTTTATGTCTCTTATTTTTATTTGATATTAAAACAGATTAATGTTGAATTAGAAGGTAGGTAGAGCACAAAGGGGAAATAACATAATGTCATGGAGTTTAAAATAATAGTATTGAGTAGTCAACAAGAGGAGGAAGATTTTATTTTCATGGGTGACAAAAAAAAAAGAAAAATCCTGAAGGTCATGTTTTCCAACATGTTGATGGAGCAGAGAGTGGCTTCCATGGAAATATGGTATCTACAAGGTCCACATACCTAAAGACAAAGCCTACAGGAGTGTTCCTGGAGGCATGAAAATGTGCTGACTAATTGGTACTTGTATTACTTCAGTTCTCGATTCTGAGATAAAACACCATGCTCATAACAACTCACAGAATTCTGCGTCTTGGCTCCAGAAGAGCCGATGATGTTAGAGGTGACATGGCGGCAGTCCCAGAACAGTGACCTGAGATATCACATCCTCTAAAGTGGAGGCAGAGAGTAAACCGGAAAGTGGAGGAGGCTATCAATGCTGGAGCTCAAAGGCTGCCCCAGGCTTGCACTTCCTCCCAAATAGTGCAAGCAACTTGGGACCAAGAAGTCAAAAGCCTGAACCTCTGGGGATATTTTTCATTCAAGCAACCACAATAGTCATATCAACTTAATTTGAAATGCTTAAATCCGAAGAATTCAATGATCTAATGTGCTACTTAAAAATAACTTTCAATGGCCAGATAAAAGCATAATTTAAGACTATCTTTTTAATATATAAAGAGTAAGTCTTTGAAAATTATGTTAAGCAATGGGGCTCCGATCTAAAACATTTGTCTCATTATATTCTTTGGAAACAAGATACCAAGAGGGCACAAGGAAGTAGACATACAATAGTGACTTAGACAAGAAATGTTTGTCATAGTAGGACATCCTGTGGTTTAATATAGGGAAAACCATTAACGTGATCCATTATATAAACAAACTGAAAGAACAAAACCACATGATCATTTCATTAGATGCTGAGAAAGCATTTGACAAAATTCAACACCCCTTCATGATAAAAGTCCTGGAAAGAATAGGAATTCAAGGCCCATACCTAAACATAGTAAAAGCCATATACAGCAAACCAGTTGCTAACATTAAACTAAATGGAGAGAAACTTGAAGCAATCCCACTAAAATCAGGGACTAGACAAGGCTGCCCACTCTCTCCCTACTTATTCAATATAGTTCTTGAAGTTCTAGCCAGAGCAATCAGACAACAAAAGGAGGTCAAGGGGATACAGATCGGAAAAGAAGAAGTCAAAATATCACTATTTGCAGATGATATGATAGTATATTTAAGTGATCCCAAAAGTTCCACCAGAGAACGACTAAAGCTGATAAACAACTTCAGCAAAGTGGCTGGGTATAAAATTAACTCAAATAAATCAGTAGCCTTCCTCTACACAAAAGAGAAACAAGCCGAGAAAGAAATTAGGGAAATGACACCCTTCATAATAGACCCAAATAATATAAAGTACCTCGGTGTGACTTTAACCAAGCAAGTAAAAGATCTGTACAATAAGAACTTCAAGACACTGAAGAAAGAAATTGAAGAAGACCTCAGAAGATGGAAAGATCTCCCATGCTCATGGATTGGCAGGATTAATATAGTAAAAATGGCCATTTTACCAAAAGCGATCTATAGATTCAATGCAATCCCCATCAAAATACCAATCCAATTCTTCAAAGAGCTAGACAGAACAATTTGAAAATTCATCTGGAATAACAAAAAACTCAGGATAGCTAAAACTATCCTCAACAATAAAAGGACTTCAGGGCGAATCACTATCCCTGAACTCAAGCAGTATTACAGAGCAATAGTGATAAAAACTGCATGGTATTGGTACAGAGACAGACAGATAGACCAATGGAATAGAATTGAAGACCCAGAAATGAACCCACACACCTATGGTCACTTGATTTTTGACAAAGGAGCCAAAACCATCCAATGGAAAAAAGATAGCATTTTCAGCAAATGGTGCTGGTTCAACTGGAGGTCAACATGTAGAAGAATGCAGATTGATACATGCTTATCACCCTGTACAAAGCTTAAGTCCAAGTGGATCAAGGACCTCCACATCAAACCTGATACACTCAAACTAATAGAAGAAAAACTAGGGAAGCATCTGGAACACATGGGCACTGGAAAAAATTTCCTGAACAAAACACCAATGGCTTATGCTCTAAAATCAAGAATCGACAAATGGGATCTCATAAAACTGCAAAGCTTCTGTAAGGCAAAGGACACTGTGGTTAGGACAAATCGGCAACCAACAGATTGGGAAAAGATCTTTACCAATCCTACAACAGATAGAGGCCTTATATCCAAAATATACAAAGAACTCAAGAAGTTAGACCACAGGGAGACAAATAACCCTATTAAAAATGGGGTTCAGAGCTAAACAAAGAATTCACAGCTGAGGAATGCCGAATGGCTGAGAAACACCTAAAGAAATGTTCAACATCTTTAGTCATAAGGGAAATGCAAATCAAAACAACCCTGAGATTTCACCTCACACCAGTGAGAATGGCTAAGATCAAAAACTCAGGTGACAGCAGATGCTGGCGAGGATGCGGAGAAAGAGGAACACTCCTCCATTGTTGGTGGGATTGCAGACTGGTACAACCATTCTGGAAATCAGTCTGGAGGTTCCTCAGAAAATTGGACATTGAACTGCCTGAGGATCCAGCTATACCTCTCTTGGGCATATACCCAAAAGATGCCCCAACATATAAAAAAGACACGTGCTCCACTATGTTCATTGCAGCCTTATTTATAATAGCCAGAAGCTGGAAAGAACCCAGATGCCTTTCAACAGAGGAATGGATACAGAAAATGTGGTACATCTACACAATGGATTATTACTCAGCTATCAAAAACAACGACTTTATGAAATTCGTAGGCAAATGGTTGGAACTGGAAAATATCATTCTGAGTGAGCTAACCCAATCACAGAAAGACATACATGGTATGCACTCACTGATAAGTGGCTATTAGCCCAAATGCTTGAATTACCCTAGATGCCTAGAACAAATGAAACTCAAGACGGATGATCAAAATGTGAATGCTTCACTCCTTCTCTAAAAGGGGAACAAGAATACCCTTGGCATGGAAGAGAGAGGCAGAGATTAAAACAGAGACTGAAGGAACTCCCATTCAGAGCCTGCCCCATATGTGGCCCATACATATACAGCCACCCAATTAGACAAGATGGATGAAGCAAAGAAGTGCAGACCGACAGGAGCTGGATGTAGATCGCTCTGGAGAGACACAGCCAGAATACAGCAAATACAGAGGCGAATGCCAGCAGCAAACCACTGAACTGAGAATAGGACCCCCGTTGAAGGAATCAGAGAAAGAACTGGAAGAGCTTGAAGGGGCTCGAGACCCCATATGTACAACAATGCCAAGCAACCAGAGCTTCCAGGGACTAAGCCACTACCTAAAGACTATACATGGACTGACCCTGGACTCTGACCTCATAGGTAGCAATGAATATCCTAGTAAGAGCACCAGTGGAAGGGGAAGTCCTGGGTCCTGCTAAGACTGAGCCCCCAGTGAACTAGACTGTTGGGGGGAGGGCAGCAATGGGGGGAGGGTTGGGAGGGGAACACCCATAAGGAAGGGGAGGGGGGAGGGGGATGTTTGCCCGGAAACCAAAGAATTATTATTAAGTATTAAATAAATAAAAAAATTTTAAAAAAAAGACAAGAGAAGGAAATTAAAAAAAATTTAGAAAAGTGCTAGGGAAAAAAAAAAGTAGGACAACCTGTCATAAAACTTTGTGTGTCTGGGATAGCTGGTAAACCTGGAGAGATATCTTATCTTTGATACACTAAGAGATAAGTTCAGTCAACATAGGATTAATGTACGTGTCCCCCAATAAGAGACAGAATTTCTCATGCCATACCAGAGACACTGAAATGTACCAAAACAAAAACAAAAAGCAAAATAAAAAAACTCAACCACACACTATAGAGTCAAAACTTACATTGAAAATTTAGCTTATTCCTTACAGATTGAAAGCATTGATGCCCATGTGTTAAAACATAAATCAATTATACACACTATGTAAGCCTAATAATAAAACAGTCTGGTTGGATATTGACTAAGTGCATTGGAGTGATTATCTCAGAAGGAACAATGGAAAGGTGAACAGGTTTCTATTTTATTTATAAGTACAAATGTGACACACTATAAATATAATTCATCCTTGGTGGTGAGTGCACATTTCCTTGAGCCTCTCCACGTTTCTCTGTTTAATTAAAAAAAATGATGGTTTATACTCAGAAATATGTGGTTTGGTCCATGGTTTTATATGGACCAGACTGGTCTCAAATGCTCCAGTTACCAAGGATGTCCTTGGTAACTTCTTCCTCCTTCCTCTATGACCCTTATTGTAAATATGTGTCAAAACACAAATTTTACATAGTGCTGGACATCAAACACAGAGCACCAACTGGGATCCATCCAAGCCTTGTACAGCATTGTTTTCAAAGAAAAAAAATTTTCATCTTTATGTGATTTATTCACTATATAATTATTTGTCATAAGAGCATCATATGGGATTCATATGTCACCTGGCTTATTTGTGTTTATTGTCTCTCCATCCCATTATGGCTTCAATAAGCCTGAACAATCACTGAATTATTTTCCTCCACTATGTCTCAAGTGCAGCCAAGTGTCTTTCCTCAATTACTCTTCATAGTCATTGAAAGAACGATGGAGTTACGATGATTGTACAACCCTAGGCTTTATGGTAATAATGGAAGTTGTAGGATTCTGGTCAACATTCTAAGTACTTGACCTGAATTTATTCAGAACTGTAAGAGTCTAACAATAGAAAAGCATACAAAGAAGTACTAATCTCTCACTTTCCTCTCTCTATGTGTGATTTTGCTTTATTAAGAGCACTAGAGGGACGGGCACTCTTGAATTTAGGTGACTACTCATAAGGCAGGAACATCTTTGCTTTTAGAAGTTAATTCTCCATGTGTGGATTCTGGCACACAACTAATGTCTTCTCTCCCTTGATGGTAAGATGGGAGAGCCAACCGTTCTTCTGCATATCACTGTGGGGAATAAATAGCTAGCTAAATGTGAGCATTAGCTTAGAGAAGTCTTGTTGGAACTGTGATCTTGCAGAAAAGGGTATTCCCACGTGAGATCCTCAGGGTAGTCATCAGTGATCAGTTTCTGGGTAAACTAGGCTTTGCTCTCTGTACCTATTCACACACAACCTATTCAACCACAGACACGGGCGAACACTTCCACTGGTCCAAAACAAGGTATATATTTAAGTGTGTGCAAGCTTCAATTCATGTAGATTTAAATGGATTAACAATAGCATAAAACCGGTGTAAGCAGAGGGAGAAAGAAATGAGATAAGAAAATCATGTCCCCTAAAAAAAAATGAAGTAAAATGTATATTTCCTTATATTAGGCACTATCTTTAAAATGTTACAAGTCAACTGAAAAATCCAAAAGATAAATAAAATTATACAAGGTCTATGTCTAAGTGTGGTTCCTGGAGATGCGAACAGTGGCCACTGGAAATAAAGTGAGTTTTGAAGACCTTTGTGGACATAAATAGGTAGGAATTGCTGGTCGTGGAGGTCCTCTGAAACGCCTCCATTAGCATCAGTATTAGAATTAAAAAAACCTGTGGAGAGAAATCAAGGACACATTTTCAAAGATGAAATCAATAGTTTGGAAGGGTTTGTGTAAGACGCGGTATACATCGTTTTTCGTGCCATTATGGAAACTGCTACTTTTATCTCTCTCTGATCTTCCAAGAGCAAGTCACCTTGTTTGAGTTTCAATAGAAAAGCTACTCATGAATTTACATGGCCATGTGAGCTGTATAGTGTTGATTGCAAAGATATAAAACCAAATAATGCCATAAAACAGCCCTCCAGGCACCCTGCCTTTTTAAACTATTTGCATAAAGATGGACTGCCCATTGTTATGTGCATGTAGTTAAACTTTCAGATTCAAGGGAAAGAAAAAAAATAAACCTTTTTATGCTCCCCGGGGCTCAGAAATTATAACCCATATAAGCATTTCAGAAGCAGCTTTCAGAGGCAAAGCAAAAGGAAAGCCTATCGAGATTATTGAAGATCAGTATCTTGTTTGTTTCCACTCATAACATACTACATTAAAACAAACGCTGCTTTGCGAAATGTCGTTTCCACGTAGGACGTGTGTAAATAAACGTGACACCCAGCACTTGGCAAAAGTGAGCAAAAGTCTTATCAATTCAGGACTAATTCTTTATGCACATGATTAAAATAGAAACAGCCAAGCAATGAAATAATGGGGCAGAAAATCCTTTACATCTTCCCTTGGGAAAAGAAAAATATTACCTTTCCTGCGATTTTGATATTTCATTTGTCACTAGTTTTCCTTCCAGAGTCCATGCCACATATGATCCTATAATTTACACTTGGAAAGTTTTGTGAGTCTTAAGTATGAATCACTGCTGAGTTGGTGTTTTAATTATGTTCAAGATATTTTAAAATGTATCAACGGTCAAACCTAACTAGGGAAACAAAAGCCTATCTAGATAATTCAAGTGTATTTTGCCAATGGTATTTTAAAACAATGAGCAGAAAAATAACTCTGCTTGTCTCCTAAAATGTTTCACTCCATACCCAGGAAGAATAAACAGACTGTTTGTTTGTTTGTTTTCTCAGAATTAGTCACTGAGAAATATTTAATAAGGGTGTTATTTCCTTTAGAATCTTGCATGACCAATGGTTAATTTAACTCAATTAATGTGTGTGTGTGTATGTGTGTGTGTGTGTGTGTGTGTGTGTGTGTGTGTGTGTGTGAGTATACAAATAATTTGTAGTAGGGAGCTTGATTCGTGGTAATAGGGCTCATTCTCTGACATCATTAACACTGTGAGTCTTTTCAAAAACGGGATCAAGATACATCGTTCTGTGATCACAAATACGATCCTGGACACCTTACTTATGAGATGAACCAGAATGATCATAATTAGTTCTTTTTAAACAACTTATATGATTGGTAAGTAATAAAACGGTTGTGTATTTACTGTCCATTTTCTTCATAGCTAGTAAATTCTTTCTTTCTTAATCCTTTGAATTATTTTGTGTGGTTTATGAATTCACTAGCCCAAATAATAATGAAAAGCATTCAGACCTTCAAAATGACAAGGAACGTTCTTAAAAGTTGTAAATGGACAAATGTTTTCATATATAACAGAAACACTTTGAAATATTTTCATTGATATTTCCTAGGGTGATATATCTGAAACAGTCAATGATAATCATTAATAATTAACAATAAATATGAATGGTATTTTAACATGGACCCCAAGTCAAAAAAAATATGACAATTTCAAAATGCTTGGATTTCTAAATATTTAAATTTACATTTAAATAACGATTTAGTCACAGAATTTGCAGAGGTGACAATTTCTTCATTACTCAGTGAAGGGAGGGCAGAACACAGTAAGGTTGTTAAAGATGAACCATAAGTACGAAGGGGCATAAGTACTAATAGTGGGAATGTTAGAATTTTATCACAATGTTAACGGTTTTCAAGAGTTTATCCATGGCCCTACTACCTGAGTCACTGGAGACAGAAAACTTCACAATATGGTACCAGCATATGGTAGACCTGTGTGACAAAGACGTACCCTCATTTCATGCAGGCCTGGAAGTAACACAGCTGAAGTGGGAGGGCTCTTAGCATCTCCTTCAGGGCCACACCTTTAATTTCTTCAACTAAAACCAACACCCTAATCTTTCTCATTCTTCCCAGAACCTGGAGTAACAGAAACTGGCTACCAATCCTTGAACATAGGGGTCTTTCTAATATAGTTTGTTAAAATTCAAACCACAGCAGAAGACTACTGCAAGGAATAATACGGAGTTACCAAATACCTGGCTATTCGTTAGAATATTACAGGTAATGCCAACCTAATTAGGAACAAAATGAAATAATAAAAGTGGGATCCAGATCAAGGGGAGGCCCCAATACCTTACTGAGGCTATAGAGAGTTCACAAAAGAGGGCCTACCATGATTGCCCTCTGAAAGATCCAACAAGCTGCTAAAAGAGTCAGATGCAGATATGTGCACCCAAACCAATGGACAGAAGCTGTTGACCTCTCTGGTTGAATTAGAGGAAAGCTGGAGGAAGCTGAGGAGAAAGGCAACCCTGTAGGACGACCAGTAGTCTCAATTAACCTGGATCCCCGAGATCTCTCAGACACTGAATCACCAGCCAGGCAGCATACACCAGCTGAGATGAGACCCCTGACATATATACAGCAGAGGACTTCTGGGTCTGGGTTCAGTCAGAGAAGATGCACCTAACCCTCAAGAGACTGGAGGCCCCAGGGAAGTTTAGAGGTCTGGTGGGGTGGGTGGGGTGGGGACATCCTTGTGGAGATCGGCTGGTAGGGAGGAGGAACGGGGTGTGGAAAAATTGGAGGGTGGATTGGGAGGGAAATACAATCCGGCATGTAAAAATAATTAAGTAATTAAATAAGGAAGAAAGAAAGAGTAAAGAAAATGAAAAAGAGTTTTGGATACACCTTTTCAAAGCATTAATAGTTCATCAACAGCATCGAAAGTTCTCAGTTTGGGGAAGTAACTACAGGGTTATAAAATAACGGAAAGGTGGACTGGAAAGATGCCTCGTTGGATAAGAGCAAGTATTGCTCTTGCAGAACCCCAGGTTGGTTTTCAGCACCCACCACTCAGAACCTCTGTCCAATTCCAGGAGATCTGAGGCCTTCTTCTGGCCTCTGTGACCATCGTGTAACTGTGGTCTACATATAGACAAATAGGCACACTACACGCACATAAATTAATCATGAGTGTTTTAATGAAAATGACTTTAAGATCTAGTTGAATGAAAATAAATAAGAATATGCATACATTTGATCCAAAAAAAAGTCACCATTAGTTAATACCCAAGTGGGCACAAGCACAGTACTGTGTGTCTTCTCTCTATTTCTGTGTCCTCCTGCTCTGAATTAGGTAAGGCAATGTCATTCTTACGAAAGAAAGGTGAAGACCAACCCTTTCAAGGCTCCATGTGCCCTCTGTTCCCAAAATTCTTGCACACACACACACACACACACACACACACACACACACACAAATTCTATGCGTTTACGGGTTTAGGGGAGTGTTTTCTTATTGTACATTAGCTTTTAGCCTTCCTACCTTTACTTTTTACAGTCCTTTCAGAAGTAAGTAACCAACCCCGTCTCTTACTTCCTGTAATCCATGCTCCTGTGATAATTGTCCTGAGTTCTTTAGGCGTCTCACCCTTAATAAGTAAAATAAAAATCAGACATATGATTTAGGTCAACACAGGACTATCATTGCAGAATTCTCAAATTTAAATTTTTCCTCACTCGTTTTTTTATTGCCAATAAAGATTTCTTTAAATGTTAAATAAGGCTTGCACATTTAGAGAAATATAAGATAATTCATTCTTATTGAAAAAAAAACCTTTTAACTCATGTAAAGCAAGCAATCTCTCCCATTTCTTTATATGCCTTAACTAAAAATAGAATGCTCAACCCGGGGCTAAGAATATTTGCATAAACTGCCTTTGCTCTCTGGTTGTGTGAGGAATCAACAATTACTCTCTATCCACTGCACCTGAAATACAAATCCATTCATCCATATTTTTTTTTGGTCTCTGTCTCTGTTTTGTAGCTCCCTCCCAGTCTCCCTCCCTCCCCCATACCTCTGCTACTTCCCTTCTCCCTCCTACCTTTTCTCTCTCATTCTTGGTTGAACAATACCTTTCACACAGCTAAAATGATAAATTTCAACTGACAAAAGAAGATGATAGAAGGCCGGTGTTCATCACCTTGGCACCGGCCTCCCTCACAGCAGTATTTGGATTCATCCAGCATCCTGCTACAGCAAAGCTGTCTGATGCTTTCTTTGCTCCCAGCCATTAGTTTTTGATGCCTTCTTTTATTCCCGCTTCTTCATCCTATAAAAATGTTATCATGGGTGCCTGGAACACACACAGACTTCTGTGTCTCTACATGTAAATACCGATGCGTACATTTTGAGTAACTGAGCCGCGAACTGATATGGAAATCCTAGCTGGTAAGGCAGAGATGGATCGCTCTCCATCCAAAGAGTTACAGTCCCCAAGAACGTGACCCTGACTGATTTTTATTCTTCGAATTATTGCTTTGTTTGTTTGTTTGTTTGTCTACACCCCAAACACTGCCCCCTCCTGTGCTCCTCCCTTAGAGCCCCTCCCGGTATTCCCTCTCCCCTTCTCTTCTGAGAGGGTGGGCTTCCCTTAGGTATCCCCTCGCTCTGGTGAATCAAGTCTCTGCAGGGTTTGGTGCATCCTCTCCCACTGAGACCAGGCAAGGCGGCCTAGTTGGGGAATATATTTCAGGACAGCCCCTGCTCCAGTTGTTGGGGAAGCAACATAAAGACCAAGCTGCACATCGGCTATATATGTGCAAAAATCTCCATCCAGCCTGTGTGTGCCTTTGGGCTGGTGGCTCAATCTCTGAAGCTTTATTCATATCACCTGTGTCTACCTACAACACCAAGTAGTGTGAGCATAAAAATGACGCATTCAGAATGTTCCGTTTCCTCAGATCAATCTGTTAATCTCGTTATTTTATCCAGTCATACAACTTCTGAAAGATACTTTAGAACTTACACAGCCCTGCCCCCAAAACAAAACCAAAAAACCTCTCCAACAATGATTGTTTTAAACCAAAACTCCTAGCCTAGCCTACCCAAACTATCCGTTTTTTAAAGCGAGATCCAGTGATGCTCTCTCTAGATGCTCGACTGCGTGAATACCAAGCCTTATATCGCATCTCACCATCAGAACTTCGCTTTCTTGCTTCCTGTTTAGGCTGCGTTAGGGACTACAGACTCTGTCTGAATATCACCTTATCAGAGAGAGAGGTTTTATCTAAATGATTTGTTTGAAAAAGCAGCCAGATGGTGGTGTACTCATGAGTCACACCATGTCAGTTTCAGCAAGCAGATGTTTTGAAAGGTGGGCATATGCCCCCGACTGTCGTCTGATGTTCCTCTTTCTTTATTCTGAGGGAAGGCATGGAGAAAAGTTGTAGAATAAAGGAAGAAATGAAACACATGTGGGATCGAAAGACGGGGCTCTCATAGCTTCCTTCTCCTTTCCCTACAGGCAGACCACAGCTTGGCCTTACTGAATGTGTTCTGTGGTCTAGTCTCATAGAACTCTCCCTGTCAGAAGGTAAAATTTGACACCATATGATCTTAGATCTGAAACTTACATCATCACTTAGGGAAATAAATCCCCTAGGGAAATAAATGTGTTGGGAGGAGAAAAGGAACCTGGTCATCAGGTCATGTGTATTTACCTGTACTAGAAATAATGGGTGTGCAGACAAAAATATACTTGGGTTCTGGACTATTTGTGTTTTAAGCAGAATTAGTAAGAAGAAATGCTTTACAGTATAAATTTTCTGGCGTATTTTATTATTATTAGTGTTAGTATTTAGAATTCAGAAGTCTGTTTAGATTAACTCTGTCAAGATGATTATGAATATATTTAATAAATTCTTGCTTCGGTGACAGCTGAACTGTTCTTCTTTAATTTTACTCGTGTTTATGATATCAACCACTCGTGTCTCTAGGTAACTACTTTGATTAAAAAACAACTCGTATTCTAATTAGTAAATTGAAAATTCTTGATCCAATGGCTATCGCCAGAGCAAATAATATCAATAATTTGAGTTATTACAGACTGTGACATTAGGAATTGTTCTGTGATTATTTTGATTGTATTACATTAATTAATAAAAATCTCTTATGCTATCAGAATAAGAAGGAGGAGACATTATTTGCTTGAGTATTCTGGCTCCTCTGAGGAGAACCCCCGACTTTTGTACTTTTGAACAATTGTATTGTTAGAGAATACAATTAAGTCCAATAGTAGAACCCATCTAGATCACTTGTACTACTCTGAATTAAAGAGTGGATTAAACAAGTGGACGTTGATATTTTAGCTTTAGTCTGTCAACTCAGTCACATATTGCTATTCCAGTAGGTTTCAGTGTCTATGAAATTCAAATACAAATACCTATTATGTGGTCAATCGCCTTCAAGTTTTCAAGTCTAAAAAGAAACAGGCAATATCAGTTAACAGCCCCTACCTACATGTAGTATCATCTGCCAGTAACCTCTGCACTGGGAGTCAGAGGCAGGGCTATGACTTCAAATCCAAAGTCAGCATAGTGAGTCCCTTGTTAGCCAGGGCTACTTAGTAAGATAAGTTTCAAATCAAAAAACAAAAGTTAATCGAAATATTTATGTTAACTCTAAGAGTTAAAATATGAGCACAAAATAAGTCCCAGAACTCTAGCCTGTTCAAGATGGCAAACATTACACATAAAATATTAATCAAAACACCACAGGAAGAATTAATTCCAAAACTTCTCACAAAGTATGGCACTATATTTAGGTTCATTTAGTTGATCATTTGACTGAAGAAAGTTAGGAGGTCTGCAAGGTCTCTGTAGGCACGTGATAGATCTGTTGACTTTATTTCTGCTTTGAAATTAATAAGTGCCTGTGAAATCTATGTAAATAGCCAAACTTGAAAAATCATGGTTCAAAGAACAAATCCATGGCTCGTGGCCTTGATCAAACAGTTAGGAAATTCTCTCCCAAGATCTGATAGATGGCAGGTGTTCCACATGAAGTAGATTAAATATGCAGAAGGGCTATTCGACTTTTCTCTAACACCCTACTTCTTCAATGTAACCACCAAAAAGGAAAGTTTGGAAAGACCAATAACTCAAATGGCATCAAACAAAGTGAAGAAACGGGTCCATTAAGTAAAAGTGAAACCTAGGCACACAACTGTGGCAACAAAAATAATGAGGCAGGAGAAGGAGGACATGGAGAAGGAAAATATTAAAGACTGACAGCGTGAAGTGGGGCATCTTGTTTCTAATGTCCTTGTAGAAAGCTTCAGTGGGTGATATACTGGTGTGTGCACTGTGTGGGTATACTCTCGGCGATATTTGTATATTCCGTGTGCTACATAGGTCTCTGTGGTACATGTGGACATGGAGTATACAAGTGAGAGTGTGAGGCATTAACTCCTTCATGGGTAGGCAGATGTCAAAGCATCTGCACTGTCCTCTGTCAATCTACCATATTGCCTTGAACAAGAACTGTCACAGACGGAATGAGAAGTAAGGAGAGGCAAGTGGTAGGAGTAAAGAGATGGGAAATGGTAGACTGGTTAGATTGCATGAGAAAAAAAATGAGAACACAGGTCTCTCAGTGAACTAGAATCTGTCTTGTCTAGGCTGGCTATCCAGAAAGTTCTTAAGGTACATCTGTCTCCACCCACCAATGACGGGGTCACAAGGCCACGTGGCCATGTGCAGTTCTTTATATTCAAGCTTCGGACTGTGTACTCTTGCCCGCTGAGCCATCTCAACGATACGGTCAAACTATAATCCCAAAATACCCCGACAAGAGATGAAAGATTAGAAGAGTTAAACAGGCCACCCAAGGTTACACAGATTTACAAACAAACAAAAAAATGCATGAATAAACAAGCAAACAAAATGCTCACATCAGAACCAAGGCATCTATTGAAACATTTCAATCACCTCTTTCCCTAACACTACCGAAAAGGAGGCAAATAGTATCAAGCGTTTATATAAAAGGCTCCAACCACAGATTGCTCCATCAGTAGGCTTCTGGAATGAAAATAAAATTTTTAGTCAAGTCAATATCACGGTTAGCAAGGCCAGACTAGTTCTACATTCTATGCACACCACTGTTGTGCATCCTACATTTTGACAAATGGCATAGAATTAAAAGCATCCATGAATTTGAATTCATTCAGCAAGTCACGTTTACACACGATTTCCTCATCTGCAAGTAGGGACATGAGTGCCACCATTTTCGCAGCATTTTGTTTTCAGAGACACGTCACATTTTTCCAGGCTCTTAGAAAACACACAAGGGCTGAGGAGGTGCCTCCATTGTCGAACTGTTGCCTTGGAAACATGAGGATATGAGTCTAATCCCAGACTCTATACTTAAAAAAAAATCCATAGTAGTCAGCAATCATAATCCCAGAATGGGGAGGCAGAAATGAAGACATATTAATATTTTGGGGTCCCTGGCCTGCAATCATAGCAAATTCTATGACACTGAGACACCCTGTTTTGACAACAAAGGTGGATGCCACCCAAGGAACACCAGAGCTTGTACTGAGCACATATGCACATGGATCATACACACACATGTAACCACATGCACAGAAACATGTATACACTGACACACACAGAACCTTATATTTAGTATATTATGTAAGTATCTCACTACATTGGTATTTTGCTTATAGATTCATCAACAATAGAGAACAAACCACAGTCTCTCTCAGCCAAAGGGATATGAAAGGCTATGTATAAAATTTCATTATAGAAACCCGAAACCTTAAGTTAACTATAACCCACACCCTTATCCTTACAGTAGCCCTTACCTTATCCTTACTCCTTACCATACCTTACCTACAACCTTAACCCTACATCCAAAACATCACCAACCAAAATCCCAATTCAAAACCCAAACCAAACCCTACTCTTAACCCTTACCCTAACCATAACCTAACCCTATCTTAACCCTACACTAAATGTTACACTTACACTTACTTAAACCCTAACCCTAACCTTATTTAACCCCTAACCCTACACAAAATGTTATCCTTATACTTACCTAAACACTAGCCTTACCTTACAACTACCCCTAACCCTTACCATTACCATTACCCTTATCATAGCCCAAACCTTAACCACAACAACCCTAAAATCCTAAACCTTACCTTAACTATAGCCCCAATCCTAACCATAATCCTACCTCTTACACATGAGAGTTACCCTTACCCCAACCATTTCACTTACATTTACACATTACCCTACCCCTACCCCTATCCCCATGGCAACCCCAACCATAAACCCTATCCTTACCTCCATCTCTACCACTATCCTAACCCCAACCTATCACTGTACACCTACCCCTAACTCTAACCATACCACTACCTGCACCCCATGTGTACATTTACACCTAGTCTTATGGGTAGCCTTATTATTACTTTATCCTCACCCCTACCCATCATACCCCTACCCTACCGCTACTATGCCATCCATGATCACTAATCATACCCCTATTCCTATTCTTATTTCTAAACCTATGCCTACCTCTACCACTATCCCTACCCTTGACCTTGCCTTTACCCTTAAGGTTACTCTTTCCCATTAAATTATCCAAAACACTATCACTAACCCTACCCCTACTAGTGAGACACTGTTCTAAATATATGCTTTTCATATGAAAACATAAAATAATCACACATAGAAGCACTCTTGTTCAAGTGAGTAAAGAACATTTTCTTCAAATTGGTCCCACCCACAGGACAACTTAGATGAACTCTGAACGACAATGAGAGTCAAAGATTGAAAACCATTACCCAAGACTTTCGCGTATGCGCGCGAGCGCACGCGCACACACCCACCCACCCCCACACACACACACACGCTCGCATGCATACACATACCACATATGTATCATGTACATATACATATATATGGGAAGACAAATT